>NC_057813.1:527051277-527296241 GCF_018294505.1 Triticum aestivum | reverse complement strand
GGAGGGCTTCTACATCAACACCATAGCCCCTCCGATGAAGTGTGAGTAGTTTACTTCAGACCTTCGGGTCCATAGCTAGTAGCTAGATGGCTTATTCTCTCTTTTTGGATCTCAATACAATGTTCTCCCCCTCTCTCGTGGAGATCTATTCGATGTAATCTTCTTTTTGCGGTGTGTTTGTTGAGACCGATGAATTGTGGGTTTATGATCCAGCTTACCTATGAATAATATTTGAATCTTCTCTGAATTCTTTTATGTATGATTGGTTATCTTTGCAAGTCTCTTCGAATTATCCGTTTGGTTTGGCCAACTAGATTGGTAGTTCTTGCAATGAGAGAAGTGCTTAGCTTTGGGTTCAATCTTGCGGTGTCCTTTCCCAGTGAGAGAAGGGGCAGCAAGGCACGTATTGTATTGTTGTCATCGAGGATAACAAGATGGGTTTTTTATCATATTGCATGAATTTATCCCTCTACATCATGTCATCTTGCTTAAGGCATTACTCTGTTTTTAACTTAATACTCTAGATGCATGCTGGATAGCGGTCGATGAGTGGAGTAATAGTAGTAGATGCAGAATCGTTTTGGTTTACTTGTCTTGGACGTGATGCCTATATACATGATCATACCTAGATATACTCATAACTATGCTCAATTCTGTCAATTGCTCAACAGTAATTTGTTCACCCACCGTAGAATATCTATGCTCTTGAGAGAAGCCACTAGTGAAACCTATGGCCCCGGGTCTATTCTCATCATATCAATCTCCATTACTTTAATACTTGCTTTGTTTTTACTTTGCCTTTTACTTTTCACTTTGCATCTATATACCAAAAATATTATTTATCATCTCTATCAGATCTCACTCTTGTAAGTGATCGTGAAGGGATTGACAACCCCTAATCGTGTTGGTTGCGAGGAGCTATCGTTTTGTGTAGGTATGAGGGACTTGTGTGTGGCCTCCTACTGGATTGATACCTTGGTTCTCAAAAACTGAGGGAAATACTTACGCTACTTTGTTGCATCATCCTCTCCTCTTCGGGGAAATCCAACGCAGTGCTCAAGAGGTAGCAAGCCCCAAGAAACTGCGCACCCCTTTGACATCAGTAGGGGTCGTCCAATTCGTCACTGAAGTAATCTTGGACGGGTCCATGGAGATGTCATGCAGACGGATGGTGTGGCCAAGGTATGAGATCTGTTGTTGCCCAAAAGCCCAAAAGCGCACTTGCTGCGTTTGACTTTCCAGCTATCTCTGCGAAGGAGTGTTAGCACTTGGCGTAGATGGTCGACGTGTTCCTGCAGCGACTTGTTGAAGACGAGGATGTCGTCGAAGAAGGACAGCACGCAGACGCGGTTGAGTGGCTTGAGAGTTGTCGTGATGGCCCCAATGAAAGTAGTCGGGCCGCCTGCGAGTCTGAACAATACCACTTTGAATTCGAAGTGGCCTTGGTGAGTTTGGATACGGGGCCAACCGGATTTGATGATATCCGGCGCGGAGATCAAGTTTAGAGAATCATGCTGCACCATGGAGTTCGTCGAGGAGTTCTTCGATGATGGCGACAGGGTACTTGGCGATCACAGTGAGGGCATTGAGATGCCTGTAATCGATGCACAAGCGCCATGTCCCGTCCTTCTTCTTGACAAGGATGACTGGGGATGAAAAAGGGCTGGTGCTTCTCTGAATGATCCTGGAACGCAGCAGCTCTTCCACTTGCACTTTGATCTCAGACTTGAGCTCCGGTTTGTGACGATATGGTCGTATGTTCACAGGCTGCGCACCGGGTATGAGAGGAATCCGGTGGTCACAGGCGCGCCGAGGTGGCAGGCCTGTTGGCTCGGCGAAGACGTCAGGGAAGTCGTCGAGAACTTGCTGAATACATGCCGGAGTTGGCGCAGATGGCTCTGTTGTTGGTGCGACCACGCAGAGATGGACGATATGTGATATGGCCCCTTTGCTGCATAGGCCCTGTAGTTGGATGTTGTTGATGGTTGCGCACGCTATTAATGCAACATCATGCCTGACGAGGCATAATGGCCCTGCTGGGGTGGGAATCTTGATGAAGTGCGCGCGCCAGTCCACGGTCATGGGGTTGTGCTCCTCGAGCCAGTCCATCCCCAAAATGGCGTCGTATGTGCCCATCGTGAGCACCTTCATGTCGGTGAAGAAATCTTGGCCTTGAGAGTACCAGGCACAACTGGGTACAAATGATGAGCACACCAATTCACCGCCATCGGCGACTCGGACGAGCCCAGGTTGTGGTAGAGGCTGGACCCCGGCGAGGAATTCTACGAATCTGGCATCGATGAAAGAGTTGGAGCTGCCGTAATCCACTAGTAGCAGCACCTCCCGGCCTTGAATCCAGACGCGTAACTGAAATGCTTTGGCGGAGACTCCCCCTGTCATGGCGGATATAGAAATCTCCATGACTACATCGTCGGTGTCGCTCGTTGCTGGAATTTGTGTGTCGATGAAGTTGTCGATGCCGAACAGGTCGAGCAGTTCCTCGATGATGTGCAGTTGCACAGAAGTGGGACACACATGGTCATGGCCCCACCTCTCACCGCACTTGAAACATAGGTCGCGGGCTTGCCTGTAGTCTTGCACCGTCTTGAGCTTGGACGAATTGGCCCGTGCAGCGTCTATTCCATGGCGATCGGTGGCTACCGTGGGCGCGGTGCAGCGCGCCGGTGGTGGCGGCAGTGGAAGCAGAGCCAGGGCGCAGGCTGTGTCCAGGTCAGGTGGTCGCTGCACCAGAACCACTCTCGGATGTCGTTCCCCAGGCCCTCAACAAAACGAGTAAGAAAGTAATAATGGTGGATTGAATCAGAATAAGAATTCAGATGATTGATAATCAATTCAAATTTCTCAATATAGTCTGTTACAGAAGTTGTTTTGGTGAATTGTGTAAAACTCAACAAAACGAGTAAGAAAGTAATAATGGTGGATTCAATCAGAATAAGAATTCAGATGATTGATAATCAATTCAAATTTCTCAATATAGTCTGTTACAGAAGTTGTTTTGGTGAATTGTGTAAAACTGGCGTATGAGCATTTGATGGCGATCGCGGCCAAAATGAGTGCTCAAAAGGGTTGTGAAAGAGTCTCAGTCGAACTCACCTAGGCGTTTTTGGATCGATTGCAACCACACGGCTGCTGATCCGGTGAAATTGAGGGCCACCATGGGTACCCAGACGGAGGGTGTGATCCCAAACATGGTAAAGTACTGCTCACATAAGGTTTTCGATAGGTTTGGGTTCGCGCTCGAAAATTGGGGAAAAGTGATGGATGGATGTGCCTGGCCCAGACCGGCGAGCATCTGGCTGGCATGGCCAAAAGGAGACAGCAGGACTGGAGTGGTGGGATCGGTGGTCGTACCATTAGCCGGGAGCGGCGGCGGCGGCGTAAGGGACGCCGCCGGTGGCCCCCGTTTGATCTGGAATTCGCCGTTGCCATCGGGCCCTTGAGGATGGATCACTGCGTCAGTGCCCACAGGCACCGGGTCCACGTCGGATCGGGTTGGTGGAGGCGCTTGTGCTCGTTGCAGTGCCGTGACGGCGTCGCCCAGATCCGCCACACGGCGCTTGAGATCGGGATGCCAGGAGAGCAAATCGTCGATCTTTGTCGCCGTAGACTGCTGGGCCTTGGTAAGGCCGTCAATGGCGGCTTCGATCTTGGTTTCGAAGCGGGTGAGGAAGGCCGAGACGCTCAGATCCATGGCCTCGCGTGCTTGTCGCAGGCCCCTCGTCTCGATGAGGTGCGCCAGAGAGGTGGTTTTGGTCTCTGATACCAAATGTTAGAGTAGCGAACGGGAGTGGTGCTGGATCGATCTATTCACTCTCTGAAGTAGTAGCAACACAGATTGATTACAAGTATTAGGAAATTGTGGTAGCTAGGGGAGATACACGACGAATAGAGGAACTAGGATTGCCTCCGCCTGGTAGTCGCCTGATCCACTGGATGCCGGTCTCCTCCTAGTCGCCCGTTACTTGTAATGACGTTGTAGGCCTTAACGTGTCTACTCCGGCCTGCTGGTGCGTGGGCTGGGACGCCCGACCCGAGTGGGCCGCTGGGCAGCGCGGTTGTTGGCGGAGTCGCTGCCCTGCGGGTCCTGCTTGTCAGGTGCGTTGACAATATCCGCGGCGGGGGAGAATCTGCGGAGGGAGTACGGGCGAGGACGAGCGTGCTGCTGCTCGGGACAAAGACAAAGGGACGAGACTTGCCTGCTCCCCGTGCGTGTGCCTATTCGTACTCCCGCATACGTGGCTTGTTTTAATTGGAACAAAATAAGGTCCGGCCCCACCCCCTTAAAATTAAGGGGGAGATGATTAGATTAGAAAAGAAAAGGAAAAAAAGATAACCGTAGGATGAGGTGGGAGCACGGATGGCAGCAGGCAAGCCGGATCCAAGACAAAGGGTTGAAGGTGGAAGGAAGGAATCACTCGCTGCCCGCTGGTTACGGTGCATGGTGGCGAGGCGACGGTGATGTCGCGCGCGCAGCCGGGAAAACTAGGGACCCGCGGTAGGCCCACCGCTGACAGTTCGTTCGTTGCCCCTTCTAGTTAATTTAGTGTGTATGATTTGGCTAATTTATGTGCAAGGCCCCTGTGATCATGACGCGATTAGGGAGGGTGCATCAGCGAGAAAAGCTAGCTGGAGCAGAAGAAAAATCGACTGAACCACGTACAGGCCCACCGTAGGCACGTCGCCACGTCGGCCCGATTAAGACGTGCTCATTGCTGATTGGCTTGACCTTTTTTTTCCTACACAAGTTGCCGCACGAAGGACGGAAGGAGGACTTCTTTTTATATTTGTCTTGTGTGTGGACGCATGTCGTGGTCACGCCAGGACCGACCCACAGTACGTACTCTCCAAGGACAATCCGGTTGCACGGACGGACCATATATGCATATATCTATGCCATGGCGCCTACGTACGTTACGCTACGTACGTACGTACGTGTAGGATAGGATATAGTAGTAGATATAGACTCATCATGTAGATAAGATAATCACCATAAGACCACAGCGTCCTTGCGTTTGAAATTCTCGCTGCCCAGATTGCATGTGTTTTGTGTATCGGGCATTAGTTTTCGCTTTCAGCTTTGACCTATGGACGAGTCAGCCTCACGCCCTCGTCCCGTCCTGCTGTCGTGTTTCACTCGCAATATATACCACATCGGACAGCGAGAGAGAGAGAGAGACCACAAACTGTTCTTCTCATCTTGTTTCTGCAAACTGTTGAGTTCCCCAAGTGACCAACTGGTGCAAAATATCGATGCCAACACCGGCACGCAATGCGCCACAAAGCTACCGAAAAATAGCGATGTCTGCAGGATCGCGCTCTCTCCCCTCTCTCCTCAGAATACATCGGAGCGGTGGTTCCCTGGAATCTGGATATGCCAGTTTAGCTAGCCGGCTTGTTCTCCGGGAATATGTACGTACGTACTCCAGTAGTTAGCAAACACACGCAAGTGAGGACGATCTCTTTTGGGTGCACTGCACAGGAATATGCTGTGTATATATATGTGGCTCTCCTCTCTTGTGTGCGCCTCGTGCCTGTCATCTTCACTCATTTCATGCTCTTAGCTCTTACTTCTGGGTCCATGGAGACAAAGTTTTCTCGGCATGGGATCTTATGCTTAATCTGGGCGGGTTATCCTAGCTAGTGGGTAAGTGTCTCCTTGCCCTAGCACTAGGTTTAGCAGGTGCTGCTGAATTCGTGATGTATGTAAGGATACCTGGCGGGGACGAGAGAATCGACCGTCAGCTCTTCCTCTCATCGCATGCAATTTAATGGTCCACACGCTCTCCATAATTTCGTTGCATAAGCCAGCTCTCCGTCACTGCCAGGCTTGATAACGACGACGACGCTCAGTCGACACTGCCATCCTTGTCCTGCCAAAGCTGCATGTATACATACATTATTACTGATGATTACTACTATGACATGCATCGCAGAATCATCGACCCTCCGAGATGCCCCGGTCACTTTCCAGTTAATTAACTAGGCCCGCGCTAGATTCTACGACGAGTGTGTAATTTGGCGCATGCATCATACCAACTGTGAGTTCGATCAGTTTTTCCGAGGAATCTCAACGTCCGTACGCGTCTGTGCACGTGCACGTACGTATATACATGTGGATATGTACTTGTACCCGCGTACGTACGTAGGCTGCACGATTGATTCCGTTGTCTGGAGGAAGAAAGAGGAATCTTGTGTTCCCTCTCGACCATCCCTGCATGACTTGGAGTCGGAACGCATCCTCCGCTACTGTGTAGTGTACGCGTGCACCTCTACCCGCCTCAGGCTGCAGCTGTGCAGAGACAGGGAGGAGGGGTTTGAATTCGACGGAGGTCCGTACGGGAGTACGTCACGTGTGATCTCGCCGTCAGCCAACAGTAATCCGCCCGCGCGTCCACGTTGCCGCCACGTCCGCCTGATTAAGACGTACTGCTATGAACAATCTCTCCTTTTGTTTCGTAGGTCCATCGATCTGCTGCAGCTAGCTGGGAAACAAAATACTACTCGCAGTCGTTGTACTTACGCTGTTGTTCTAGTCCACTCGTCCGAGAGTGACTAGTGAAGCTGTTGTACTTGCTTCATTGCTTCAGTCTTCATTGTTGGTATTGCAAGGTGAAACTGCACTGCAGAACAGGGAGAACAACAAGGGGCGAGCAACACACTGCACTGCAATGATGCTTCTTTCAGGTGAGGTGCGTGCACTGGATCTTACGACCTGCATGACCGGTTTGGTCGAGCACGTACTTACGAGGAGAGGACCAGATCTCTGGCATGCAGATATATAGCTCCTTCGCCCTTGACCCTTGGATTGGATTATTGATCTGCTTCCTCCAAATCTTCAGTCATGGCAGGGCTTCGACTGTATGTAAGTGTATTTTTTTCATCATAAAAACAAGACATGGCATGTCGATCGGGCCAATGCGATTTTGGGAGACTTGTCTTTGGGTAAGCGCGTTGATGATATCATCATCGGCCGGCCATCACCATCTAGGCCGGGGGAGCAACTTGGAGGAATGGGAAAAGAATGATCTCTTGCTTGCTGTTACCGGCGGTTTTCCCTTTCATCATCACATCTCTCTTTCTAGCATGGGCTGAAAGCCACATCCTAAGTGCCATCTCCTTGTCATGGCACTGAAATCAACCAATGAAACAGTGCCATTGTAGAGACAAGTACAAGTCTGTAACTGGCATCACAAATAATTCCCTCGCCTACACGTGCATGTCGCTGACCTGCTGTTCAACATCCAGCTGCAGAAAAAGGATTAATTCCGATCGGTTTCAGCTACAGCGCCGCGTCGCGATTTGACAGAGGCCACCGCTGCAATTGGCAATGGCACAGCGAATTTTCTTCCCTCAGGGTCAGGGGGAACTGCGGAGAGACGGCGAGAGACAGCACAGAAAATTTGCAGCTTCGAGTGGTGCACATGGTCAATGATGCCGCGCCGTGTAGCATACGGGGCTGACCTCCTCCACTTCATCGACAAGACGGAACTTCAGAGGGAAAATAGAGGTTCAGAAGCTTCTGGATGGCGCAGCGGAAAGGAAGATGAGCACGTGAGAGAACGAACAGAGCCTGAAAAACTGCTGAGACCACGTTCTTCTCGAGGAGCGATCCATTTTTAGACATGGCATGTACTTAAAATGTTATTAAGCTGAGCTTTGCGACCAGCTGTAACGATGCATTGATACCAGACGACAAGGGATGGGGGCTTGGGAAAACGTTTGAACACTATATTTCTCGAGCAAACCATCCGATCGCCTTCATTACAAAAGATTTTTACATGTATTCTCTCTACAAGAGCTATGGTGACAACAACCAACAACATCACAAAAAGAAGAAGAATGATCATTAACCACAAGACAGAAGAAGCAGGGGTGGGGGGCAACAACAAAATCAGGGGAGGGAGCCATATAATGAGCAGCGGTAAAATTATAACCAGATACATCTTTTTTCCGCATGGTTTACTTAATGCCGTCTTGTGTTTGCCCCCCGTATTGTAACACCATGTAAAAATTTGGTAAACCCAAGAAAGTTTAGCTTGCCGTCTGTTTTTCTGATCCAATCTTGCACGATGGAATAATGAGTCGGAGCAAGATTTAGTTCCTGCATACAAATGGGGAGGCCAGGTTAGTTATTGTGTGGCACGAGAACCTGAAGGCTGAAGGCTATCCTATGCTCCCAGGCCCGACTGAGACAAATGCTGTTAAAATTACTGTCATTCTGCATACCTGTGCCAACTCCTCGACTGATATGACTCGGTTGCCCTCCTGTTCAAAGTGCTGAAAAGCTGTTCCGGCAATCTCCTCCCATCTGTCCAGGGCCTCAAGCTGGTAAGGGCTTATGGCCGCGGCACAGAATTCTTCGAAATCCATACTCCTGTATGCAAGTGGTTCCAACTGAGAGAAACAAGAACGAGGTCAGCAACTTCGACTACTAATTACACAATGTTATAACAGGAAAACAAAACAAAATAAAATTTGGGGAAGAAGCTCAACCAGAAACAACTACATCAGGTATCAACACATCGACATTGTATTAAAAAATGGAATTTGTCCAGTAATATGAATAGTAAAACAGATATATTGACTGGGTGGTTGCATAATTCATGCTATCCAGCAAAATTAATCAAAGTATGACTAGAATTATGGTTAACAGTATTAAAAAGGCAAACTGTGTCTACATGTGTAAGATTTCAAAGGGAGACCCCAGATAGGATGATCAAAAACTCCCCTTGCTGTCAAACTCCAAAATCAGTACAAGTTTTTTTTTTTTGCAATATAATACAGTGCATAACTAGATAAGAAGGTAATGAATTCAAATGCGGTAAAAAACAAATTAACCCTCTATAGAAGCACCAATTATGTTAGTTGGACAACTATGTTCTATGATAATTTGGCATGTTTTAATTCAAAGTTTTCAACACAGGCACCAGATTATTATGATATTAGTAGCAGCGCCAAAGTAACCAAATAGGAAACCATCCATTGCTTATGGCCAGTAAATAAAGACCCTTACCGCATGCAAAAACTCAAGAATTCTTGATTCCTTCATTGCATCAGTTAGATACCGCGTTAAAGCCTGGATAAGACCATGAAACACTATGATTAAAAGGTTGTAATAAGTATATACATGGAGATAATTTATCATGTCATTTCATCAGACGCCAATATAAGTTATCCACATTTCTTCATCCTTATTAAATACATCCACTCATGGTTTTTACAAACACCAAGAAAGTTTTCTTAGAATTGAACTCTGAATGATAATTTCTATTACGACATGTAAATAAGTGCAAAACATCGCACTTAAGTACTCAGATAAAAATCTAGCATCACCATCCCTCATGTATCACTAAACCATATTGTTACAGTGATGGTAAACGATGGCAACGTTTGAATTTCAAATGTGTAAATGCCTGACAAATAAACACAGCGAGTAATCAGTAAGAGCATCTCACCGTCCGAAAGTTGTCAAGTGACACGACTCCATCTCTAGGTTCAAGTAGATCGAACTGTAGCCTAAGATACAAGAGTTCGTCATCCTTTAAAGCCTTGGATAATGCCTGAGGTAAAGAGCTAACTGTTAGAGCCTTCTGATTGTCAATAAGAGCAAATGTTCTGCTTATGGTCCAAGTTACACCACAACTCTGGTACAAACTCGTATAAAAGAGTTACATGGGGAAGACTGGAAGAAAATGTCTAAGCAATACCATGACGAATAAAAGTATCATTCAAAACACCCCATAAGAACAAGCATGCAATCCTAAATAGTAAATGGAAGATAATACTCATTGTATTGGCAAAAGGCTTAGTAAGCATATGTCAAAACAGGAAAGAGATTCGCATTGGCACACTGACGCACATAAGTGGGATCCTGCTTGGACAAAGATGGTCTACCCCACCCATGCACATTTAGCGCATCACTATCAGTAAGATCGATAAAACATCAAAAGAACGCTTGGAACAAACATAATGTCATGGGAGTCAATGGTGTACCTTTAGCGCCAAACGTTTAAGAGGAGTGGCACGAAGGTATTGCTTAATTAATCTGTAGACAAGAATATCCAGCGGAATCTGTCTTTGGTCATCCCGCAACCAAGGGTGAGCTGCAGAAAAAGATGGAATATGTTTGTATTACGGTCTCAGTATCAATACTATAAATATGGTTAATTTTTCATAAAATAGTCTACCAAAAAAGACTTCACAAAGAAAACACAAAATGAGTAATGTGACATCACACAACAATATTTAATAAGCAATTCTGACAACTTACTCAATGCCTGGACAGCTGTCATTCTTTTGCGGTAATCCTTGTTAAGAAATCTTTTCACAAAATCCTTAGCTTCAGCTGACACTGAAGGCCATGGTGAATCATCAAGGTTGGGATCAGCTCTCAATACAGATCGGAAGATTCCAGATTCTGTCCGTGCCCAAAATGGCCGACTACCACAGAGCAGAATGTATGTTATGACACCTATACTCCAAATGTCTGCTTCCATACTGTATGATCTGTGTAGAACCTCTGGGGCAACATAATATGCACTTCCAACAATATCATTGAGCCTTTCATCTGCATTATATAACACGAAAGAGTATCTGGTAAGCTAAATAAATATGTAGCAGCATTTAGGTGGAAAATAGCACAAAGTTCATTCCAAGCACTGTTTCCTGAAATATATATGCTAGCACATATCAAAACATGAAAGAGGTTCCCGCTGGAACATCAACAGGACAACAGCTATGTCAAGCTATAAGCGTTAGGTGAATTGTATTATCATATGCAGATTGGAGGTAGCGACCACAATATGGCCAATAACCAAATGTTTTTATATTACTCAAAACCATGCACAAGTCGCACGTAAAAAATCAGATACAGATAATCATTTTTCATTTTATTGTTAATATTTCACGCCAATCATCAAGCTGCAGCATATGACAATGTACCATTTTCTTGACACGACCGTTGAGTTACTATCTTTATTACTGCAAGACACTAAGTCTTAATTTTACTAAATTATCAACATGATCTCTTTTTCAGTTAACAGTTTAACTAATTAACAGACAAGTTATGAGATCAAAATGGCAATGCAAACCAGTTCTGCGAGTCGAAATACACAGACAAAGGTAAAAAGGACATTATATCTGCGGGATCCTACTGTTCGTTTCTATCGCAGTCGATACGTTAACTAAAACATTCCATCAGAATCAAGATACTCATCTTAGAATATAGATAAATATGAGGCGGAAAGGATGTGAACAGATGGAGATGAGAATCTTGTTTATTTATCCTGTGAGATGGTAGAAAGCTGACATAAAAAAATGTAAGCTAAAGAGACCATCCTCTAAATCTATGATGTTCCTTCAAAAGACTTCTGCAATTATTTCACTTTTACCATATTGTCTTGTGATGTTTGGCTGCCACATAGAAATCACACAAATGTAACTACAACGTACAATGTGGCGAGTGGGGAAATAAGAATGTTGGTTTTACAAAATAGAGTGTCAGTTCCTGAAGAGAGTTCATCTTAACCTAAGTAAAATTCAGCATTTATGCACACATTAGCTGGAGGCAGATCCTATGTGACTGCAATGTGATGAATGCCAGTTTTAATCAAAGCATTTTACAAGGAAGCGATTTAAATTTGATGGTAAAGTTGCACTACGAGGGTTACTCACACAGTGAGCTCTGAATAGAGTAGCTTCACTTATTCAAGAACATTAGTTTTCTGGATATGCCATATGAAAAGTTCACTGTCAAGTTCCAATGGACGGGAATTTTTGGCTTCATCAGAAACACCAGGTCATAGTTCGTAATATACTAAAAGATGTACTGATGTTTACCATGGTAGGGATGTCAAATCATTCAAGCAAAACGGCCAAAGTAGCACAACAAATCACGCCCAGTGTTTCTTTGCTAAGTTGCTTCATGTGCACTTTCTTTTTACAATAAGCAATTAAGCAGGAAAAAGAGATATCCAATAAAAAGAAAACAAATAGAACAGAAAATGGGATTTGCTTGATCAAGGTGACGGTCCCTTTAATAAGCTTGTAGCACATTTTAGTGCGTATAAAGATGAAAATCAGTTTACTATACCTGGTCTGATGAAATCAGAGAGACCAAAATCAATCAACTTCATGGGCGCATTTTCATCTCGTGTTGTGAAAAGGAAGTTCTGTCCAAATGAAAATAACTATGTCATTAGAGGTGGTTTATTATTTTACAGGATTTGGAGGCTATAGACGTAATAAATGTCCCTTGGAAGAAAGAATAATAGAGTGCAATGGGATAAGATGGCAGAGAAGGAATCCATAAAATACACAGAAAATAGTTTTTTAAGACTTCAAAGGGTACCTCTGGCTTCAAATCACGATGCACTACTCCCTGAAGATGACAAAAGGCCACTACACTCAAAATCTGTACAACGATCGCTTTAGCATCTTCTTCTGTGTATCTCCCACCTCTTCAATAGTTCAAGTTTGCATCCTTGGTAAGTATTACTAAGATATATTGCTAGTTTGTAGTGGACGAAGAGATTGCAAAAAGTACCTGGCTAATATTCTGTCTAGCAATTCTCCACCCTCACATAATCTGTTAAAAGGGAAACAAGATGAGAAAAATACTGCCTGTCACACGTTACAAAAGATGCCGTAAATAATGCTTATTCATAATGATAGTACATCCAAAGATAGATAAAATAGTTATTAAGTAGAGGCACGAGAAAGTGTTTTTCAGACATGTGAGAAGAATCTGAAATCTCTTATGTATTAGAGGAGGACAAATTATAAGCAATTAAAATGGCATATAAAAAGGACATAAAAACATACTCCATGACAATGTAGACATTGAGGGCATCCTCACATGCATCATAGAATTTGACAAGATTGTTGTGACCTGATAGAGCTTTCAAAATCTTCACTTCCCTACGAACATCTTCGATGGAAATGGCTGTTGTCATCTGTCAAACACAAAAGCAAATTGCTTAATTTATTAAGTAGTGTTATCCAAATGAGGAGCTGACCCAGAAATACTTTTTTCAGTTGCATAGTTGTCTTCTACTATTAAGAATATCTGCAATTATTTTTCCAAAAGTGCTAGTAACTGTACAAGGTTTACAGGTGGCATTTTCGAAAGGCTACATGCATCGTTGCATATAGTCATAAAACGAGAGGGAATAAATCAACCATCAGTACAGTCAGATTTATTTCCAAATTGTGCTACTTACTGCCCTCAGCATTTGCTGTCCTCAAATTTGCATACAATATTTGATTGTATAATAAAACTGTCATCTCTTAAAAAGACCTTTATAATTATTTTTAGAAGCCAGACAAAGCATGGAGCAAATGTTAGAGATGGAACACCAGAGCTCACATCATTAACTATGCTACAGTTTAATTTATTGTTATTTCACACAATTATTTGATGTGAAATTACAAGAGTATTGCCCCGCACAAAGTAAAGCTGCCTATGAACAAATGATGTCCTGTGATGTCTTTTCCGCCTTTGGAAACTGATATGGTTAGTAGCAGGAGCTTGGGAGAAGGAATTTTTTAGGCAAGTCAGAGCTCTGTTAAACATGGGTGGCCCAATTAATAATAGGATTAATTATCGCGGCTTACACCAACGCCTCCAGTCCCACTGCAAAATCCTAATAAGTTAGTATAACAAGATGCCAGCTATTGGAGTACAACGCGGTCTGTCAGTCGGGCCATGTTTACCAAACATCATTGTTTGGCCAGCAAACGTACAGAATGTATTAAATATCAACATGTGTTTTCTGAAAACATGAATGCATAGCCTAAATCTAGAAGTCTAAAAGTAAAGCAGCCCACCAGTGCACAACAGTATTCTGATCCCACGGGCAGACCAATAAAAACCACCAAACAATTAGGCATTGGTAAACAACATCCCTGATGTTCTAAGAAGATATGTTAACCATCTTTTATTTTTCTAGCGATTGGATCAATCCAGGATTCAGATCACAGGTATGCCATGCCTGCTCTATGAAGTCCCTGACAGTTGATGCCACCTACAGGACAACATAGATCATTCTTTCTGATACTGTTCAACTGAGCAATGCCACCCTCCAGTGTCTTTTCGCCTAATAAACTTTAACCTCGTAGCCTCCTTTGATCTTCCTTCACTTGATAGATATCTATCCAGCTGATTGCAAATGGCAAATGGGCCTGATATTTCCAACTCTGATCAAAACTAACAATACCGACAGGGTTGTAACGGCAGCTCTTGTATTCTTCAGATGACTGACTACTTGGACTAGTACAATAATATCATTATCAGCTTTCCCTGAGAGTGTTGCAAAATCCACCTCAAAATCTACAGGCATTAATTAACTATAAACGAAGGACAGGCCTGGCGCAGTGGTGAAGTACTCCCCACTTGTGCCAAGAGGTCCTGGGTTCGACGCGGCCTCTCTGCATTGCATTGTGCCGGGGTAAGGCTTGCCTCGTATAATCCTTCCCAAGACCCCACCTGGTGCGGGAGCTTCTAACACTGGGTCTGTCCTTTTTTTATTAATTAACTATAAACAAAAAGGAGAGGTGACAAGGTAGGTTAGGACTTAGGACATGTACTGCTGATTTGTTAGAATATCATTTATCGTTAGCAAGAATAGGGTAGGCCACCAAGAACACTGTACTAGTCTAACGCCTAAAGTTTCTACGTGCATCCACATTATATTGAATTAAGATTCAGATAATTTTCAGCTAGAATTGAAACCCATCTAAAACCTTAAATCATACCACGAAGAAACAATTAAATATAAACAATCTTCAACCATCACAAATCTAACTACATACTCCTACATGGGAAGAACACTCTAGAACTTTTTAGTAAGAATTAACCATGTTATAGTATAATATTTAATTTCTCACAATCTAACTTTCTAAGAGTCGAAATCCTCAACCCAACAGAAAAACGTGAAGCATTAGTTTTAGTCTATCTGTAAATTGTACGTGAGCCTATAACCACATCAATTAGACAACTACGTAAATTTCCCATATTCCCGTTCGCACCAAGATTCAGTGACAAATCTAAGGGTGATCGTTCAACCTCGATCATTCAGATCATCAACAAGCACGATATATTTCCCTTACTAGCTATGCAATGGGGCGAAATGCATGGCGGTTACGGCAACGGAAACCGGCTTACATTTGAAAATTTTAAAATCCCATAGTTGAAGCTTAAACCAGCATACCACCACAGGTCCCTCACCTTAGCTTTGGAGATAATCTTGACGGCGACGGTCTGGCCCTTGTACTCGCCCTTCTTCACGACGGCCGAGCAGGTGTGCCCGAAATGGCCCCTCCCCACCTCCTTCCCGAGCTCGTATTTGGCCCCGAAGTTTTTCCCGAATCCGAACGTCTTGTCCAACGGCCTTTCCGCTTCCGCCCCATCCGCGACGGCTCCAGCGCCGGCTCCGGCAGCAACCGCGCCTTCCTCCGGTATCGGTCCCTCCTTGGGCTTCCCTCCGCCCAGCCTCTTGGCGAGAGTGGCCTTGATGTGCTTGGCCGGCGAGGGCGGCGGGAAGGGGCGCTTGAAGAAGCGCCTGGGCGTGGACCTTGCCGGGGAGGGAGACACCCCGGCCGGCAGCGGGCTGGTGCCCCCCGCGGGATACGGGCTGGGCCAGGCGACCCCGGGCGTCTGGTGCACGGGCGTGGTCGATCCGGACTTGCGGCGCCGCGGTGTCCCGGCCGCGGCGGCCGGCGTGGGCTGCCGCGGCGGCGGCGTCTGCGGCGCGCCGTTGGCCGGGGGCGGCGAGTGCGTCTCCGCCACGACCCCGAAGTCGTCCCCCCCGGCGGCGCCGCGCGAGGACGCGCCCTTGCCGTAGCACTGCCCCATGGCCGGGCCCCCGCCTCGGCCTGCCGGAGGCGGAGGACCGCTCGGGCTAGGGTTAGGGTTCGGGGCCTAGCTAGCTAGCTAGCCCGAACACGGCGGCCGCACCGGCGCGCGCGGGCGAGGGGGAGGGAGGGGGGGGGCGGGTCGTCGCCCTCGTCGCGAAGGCAGAAATGCGGGGACGAAGAGGGGGAGGAGGAGCGAGAGAGAGAGAAAATGGCGTCGTGTTTCTCTCTCCTCGCCCCTCGGGTAACAGCCGGGAGAGGCAAGCGAGGGAGGCGACTGTGAACTCCCCGGCCCGCCAGGGGGCGGAACGTAAAAAGGCCGCGAGGGAGAAAGTGAGATCTCCCCTCGCTCGCTCGTACGGGGAGGAGGAAATTCAAGCGTAACGCCTTTCTGGCCCGTGGGGCCGCGCCGGGCGGGCCCCGCCCGTCATGGACGTACCGCGACCGTGCGCGGAAAATTCGAAAGGAGGCGGATGGGGAAGGCGAGGTGGCCGTAGTAAATGCGGGGGGGTGAGTGACAGGTGGGGGCGGGTGGGGCGTTTGGTGTTGCGTGCGACGCGACGGGGCTCGCCCGTCCTCGGTGGCCGTGTGAGGGTGAGGGCAGTTGGTGGCACCGTTGTCCACTTGTACCCGTTTTATCACAGCGGGAGACCTGCCCGTTTTCGGTGCAGGAGTGGTTGATTCGAGCTGGCCGTTTTAATGGATTTTAGTGTTGCCTTCCTGGTTTTAGGTGATCTTTTCTTTCTTTCCGCTGCTTTTTTTTTGTTTGTTTGATTGATTGATTGAAAGTCAGGAAAACAAAAAGCTAACATTCGTGTCGGCCGAACATTGCTCCCACATAAATGGAGCATATTGTTTTTTTTCAACGATTTCCAATGTTCAAGGTAGGGTTTTTCCCCGCTTGAATATGCTGGTATTTGTTGCAAAATTTCTAATTTTGTTCCGAACCGGATGCGGATTTCATCGAGCTGCAACATCTTAACAAAGGTTGCGGATTTCCGAACCGGTTGCGGACCGATATCATAATTCATGGATAAAACCTTCACATAAGACTGGAGTCGTTTGCATTCATCTTCTGTCGCGAGCGGGCAAACAACGATGGCAATCCCCATTTCAAGACCATTGCGAGTGATACGACCCCGCTGCAAAAAACACCGTTTGCATCCATTCTTCTGTTTGCCCGATGGTGATGCTAGAAACAACCTCTTTCACGACAAGTGGTGTAACTCATTCCGAACTTCTATATTATACGAATTCTTCTATAAACAGAGAAAATTGAGAGTGTTTTGGGCCACACATGACATCGATTTGCGAATATAGTCATTGTAGTAGGCAGAGCTAGGAATCACTCCATCATCATTCACCTTCACTAACATTTGGTGGATGAAGCCTCACACTGCTTGTTGATCCTATCTAAGCCCGCGCAGTCCTCATGTTCCTGAAGAAATTTTGGGCGAATGCCAAGGCTTCCCATGAGTATTGACAAAACAACTATTAAGGTCACCAACAATGTATATAATCAAACATTTTGGTCACATAGGTTAAGAGAAACTAATGAAATGTGTTGACATGTTTGTCGGGGCTACCTAGCCTAGTGGATCGTCCTCGCATGTTTTAGCTAACATGTCAACCTGCCAAAATTTCCAAAGTTGACTAGGCTCTCATATCCTAAATGTCATGTACTTTTAAGCATGATTTCATATACTTCTAAGTGGTGGGGTATATAGTTTGCACTTCTTTACAACTGTAGTACTCCCTTCACATCACAAACAAAGCATATTTTGGGGTATTGATGCATTCTTTGAGATATAATTTTGACCGTTAATTTGTATTAATATGTGTGCAAAACCCACGAAAAATGTAGTATTCTAAAAGAACGAGACAAATATATGCATGTGATTTTTAATTTTTGGTACGAAAAATTAAAATGCTATTTGTAGTTAATGATTTCAAAGTTTGGCTGAAATGCATGTCCGAAACGTCACGTGTTTTTGATATGGAGAAAGTACTTATTTCTGTAAGTAGCGAAGTAACATTTTAGACAATAACTCTAACGACATAACCAACTATAAATGTAAGCAGTACTCCATCCGACTAGAGATACATAGGACACATAATTTACGTATGGAGTGTTTTGGATTGTAGTCAATACATAACCGAAAACCTACCAATTTTATTTTATTTTAGTCATGACCAAAAAATCAGTGTGTGTTTCGATGATTGCTATTATGTTGGCCTGCCCATGACTATTTGGCAATTGTAGTCCAACTTATTAGCACGTTTTTTTTAATAATGTCAGCTTTTTTCCAAATAATGTCGGCTATTTCCTTTGCGAACGAAAAAGTTTGACCAAAACATCGGTTAGTCAAATGTTTGATAAGGCTAACTTGGGCTCAGACAAACGTACCCAGAGTCAATGTTCAAAACATTAACCACTAATACATGTGAAAGCACGTGGACTGAACTTGCAAGAGTTACATTATTGTGATTGCCTTTTTTCTATTATATAATATTGTCATGTTAAAATAGTTCACATTGACTTGAATTAAGTCAAACTTTTTTCGTTGCAAAAAATAAGGTTATGTCAAACTTTGTTAAGTTTGACCAAATATATAGAAAATTTATCAGTATTTACAGTAATATATCAATATTTCAAGATTCAACATAAACTATATTTTATTTACTACTCCCTCCGTAAACTAATATAAGAGCTTTTAGATCACTATTTTAGTAATCTAAACGCTCTTATATTAGTTTACAGAGGAATATTTGATAGTATATATGTTGACATATTTTTTCTGTAAACTTGATCAAACTTTATCTGATTTTGACTCAGGAGTCAGGACAACACTAATATGCATCATATTTTAACGCGGATGAATAATCTTTGTATTATTTTAATGTATATCATTAGTAGAAAAAGAATCACAATACAAACCGTCGTCGGAGGCCGTGAAGAGCCAAGCAAACTTTGTAATATCAGACGGGGCGAGTGGCAAATCAGGTGATGGTTTGCCCATTTCCTTTTCTTTTCCTTTTCTGAGTTGATTTTTGAGTTTTCTTTTCTAAGTTGGCGATTTACCCATTTTCCGAATCAATGACTGGAGTATTGATCATCCAAGACCAAGAATAGTCACTAGCAAATTGCTGTTAGAATTTGACCACGGAAGCGAGTGTGTGTGTGTCTTTTTGAATTTTTGATTCATGGTTGCCTTTTAGGCCGCGGTGTCCACGTGACACCTGTGCGGTGGCGTGTCTCGGATGCAACGCAAACCGTGTTGACATTTCCTGCTCGGCCGCACCGATCAAAGAAAGGCCACCTTGTCTGACTCTTTCGTGTCAAACATAACACGAAGGTTTTTCGCTAAACAATCGTGTCTGTGATCGTGCCGTTTTAATCTTCTCCCGGGTCTTGGCAAAGTTGGTCGTCATCTGCCAGCCTATATACGCAAGAAATTAAAGCCCCTGAGCTTGATACGGAGTAATGGGAGCGAGGCTATATTCCACGACGAAAGAAGAGATCAACCGCGAAGACGGGGCAGCAGTACGTGTGCGGACATGGTCGTGCGCCACCTGACCATTTCTTTAGTGCCCTCCTGAAAAAGCAAAGCTGCACACGATCCATCAACGACGAAACAGCCGAGCATATGCTAACATGTGTGCAAATTTGGTGCCAAAACCTCGCGACTGAAACCGACTCCGTTTTAGGCAAAGAGACGAGCAGCTTTCGCGCGCCAGAAGTGTGTAGGCAAAGCTGCCAGTGCCGAGCCGTCGCTAGCAGTATCCCTCGGACTGGGATAGATCATGCACGCCCGATTAAGCAGTGAGTGTGTATATAACCTGGACATCAAGATTTTTTTGTGTGTGTATCGACCTGGACATCAAGATACGTACCCACCCTACAGTAACCATCTCGGAATCTCAGTTCACGAGACCGGGACGAGACCATGGCCGGAGAGTACGTCTGCGGCGCACCGGAGCTGTCACCAGATCTCCTATTTTTGGCGGAATCTGGCGGGTGCGCGGCCGGACGTGCCATGTCCGGTGCGTGCGATTTGATGGCCTGAAACCGAGCGATCAATAGGAGATTTTGCAGGGCCGGGCCGGACGGGCTCGGTCGCTTTCTTCGCCGTGGTATAGAGACGGTTCGAGGGGATCCAAATTGCCGGGGGCATCTTTTGGGGAGAACTTGTTTTCACTCCTTGCAGATCGACAGTGATCTGAGCCACTGCTGTCCGGTTTACTGTGAAAGGGTAGAATGATGTGAAGGGCTTTTATGTTTTTTTTTAGAGATAAGAACGAGCGATCTGGAAGCTGAGTCGAGCAATTCGTCATGAAAGAAAGGAAAGATCAATGGCGGAGCTGCAGAATTGTCTTGGGCAGGCCAGACTAAATGAAAGCGCATAATTTCTGCTCACAAGGACTGGTTTAGTCTTCATCGTTTTCGGCCTGGGTTGGGCTGGCCACAAACTGGTTTGTTTAAACTTAGCTTCGCCCCGGAACAAGAACCTTGACAAGTGTGCTCGTATTTATACTGATTTATTTCAGAAATCCTTCAGTGGTATATTGACATATCTGTCGATTAAAATGTGTTTATATGTGTATAAGCATCAACGCTCGTATTGTCTTTTGCCAAAAAAGAAAAGGAACCTTGTGCCCCGGAATCATGCAAGAGATGATGCAAGTGAGGAAGTAATGAATGAGAACGGGTCAAGATGGCAGCGAGTATATACTCAACCCGCTATAACCATGGCATTCCCGTCACAAAGTGTTACGTACCCCGATCTACTCTGATAATTTGGGAAGGAAGGAGACGGAGATGGGAAATCAGCGAGATCTGGGAGGGAGTTGGTAAGAGGAAGGGGAAAGAGTCGTGGGAGATCAGCTCCTCACGGTCCAGAATTATTCAGGTAATACATGATAGTTTCTCCCCACACCACGCCACCTACTATATAATTCTCACCATCACACACACACACGACCCTCTTGCACGTCTCAGATTGGCTCCTCCCTAGCCACTTTGCTCTGGCTCGCTGTCAATGGGCCACCCTCTAGTACTGTTGCTGGGGTCCATGCCATCACGCGTGACATTCTCCCCTCCTTGGAGTCCGGCTTGACCCCAAGCCGGCGTGGTTGGAAAGCGAAGTTGCAGGTCTTCAGGATCTTCCCAGGTAGCCAGAGATGGCGGCCAGTCGCGCCACTGGATCAAGAGACGTTCTACAGGAGCGCCCTTGACCATCACTTGCCGACTGTTGAGAGTGTAGAGAGGTACATGCATTGCCTGCAAAACTGCATTAGCTGGTGGTAGCGCTTCTTCCACTGGTGTGTCTACTCCGAGGGCCTTTTTCAACTGAGACACATGCACAACTGGATGGATTTTGCTTGTCACCGGCAGCTGCAACTTGTACGCGACCTTACCGACTCGTGCCTCGATCTTGTATGGCCCGTAGTAGCGGAAAGCCAACTTCTGGTAGGGGCGCTGAGCAACAGAGGTCTGAATGAACGGTTGCAACCGGAGAAAGACAAGGTCGCCCACCTGAAATTCTCTGTCTGTCCGATGCTTGTCTGCTTGGTGTTTCATCCGATCCTGCGCTTTCTTCAGTTGTTGTTGCAGCAGTTCACGCATTACTTCACGTTCCTTGAGCCATGCCATCAGGTCGGGTACAGAACACTCATCCACTTGAAGCACGCCAAACTCTCTGGGCAGGGTACCATAGATGACTTCATACGGAGTTCTTCCCAAAGTGGAGTGGAAGGTGGTGTTATACCAGTATTCTGCCAAGAAAAGCCACTTGAACCAATTCCCGGGGCAAGCATGAACTGAACATCAGAGATAAGTCTCAAGGCACTGATTCACTCGTTCCGTCTGGCCGTCCGTCTGGGGATGGTAAGAGGAGCTCATGCGCATTTCTGTCTTGGAAAGTCTAAACAGCTCTTGCCACAAGGCACTCGTGAAAATGCGATCGCGGTCCGAAATTAAGGCCGCTGGCAGGCCGTGGAGTCTGAAGATATTTTGCATGAACACTGTGGCTACCGTCAGAGCTGTGAACGGGTGTTTCATCGGTATGAAATGAGCGTATTTGGAGAACTTATCCACCACCACCAAGATAACATCATATCCTCCAGATTTCGGCAACCCCTCGATGAAGTCGAGCGAGACCACAGCCCAAGGTTTTTTTGGAACTGGCAATGGCTGGAGGAGCCCGGCCGGTGAGATCCTCCGTCTTCGCCCGCTGACAAACTTGACAGGTCCGAACAAATTGCAACACCATTTCCTTAAGGCCCTTCCAAGCAAACAGGCGACGGACCCGGTTGTAAGTCGCATGGAATCCGGAGTGCCCCCCCGTCGCGCTATCGTGCAACGCCTTGATTAACGCATGCTGGGTGTCTTCATCTTGTCCGATCCAAATGCGCCCCTGAAAGCGTACAACCCCATCTTGTAAGGTATAGCCTTCCTCACTGTCAGGGGCGAGCGCCAGTTTGGCGATTCGCTGCTGTGCTGCTGCATCTTCTTGATAGCTCCTGAGGATTGCCTCCAGCCACATCGGGCGACAGACCGAAACTGCCGCGAGCTCTCCGCCTTGTTCATGTGCTCGCCTGGACAGAGCATCCGCTGCTCTATTTGCCGTGCCCGCCTTATACTGTATTTGAAACTGGAGACCCACCAATTTGGTAAAAGCGCGCTGTTGGATGGGGGTATTGAGTCGCTGATCTGTTAAATTGAGTAGACTCCGCTGATCTGTACGAATCACAAATTCAGAGTGTTGAAGATACGGACGCCAATGATCTACCGCAAGAAGCAGTGTAAACACTCCTTTTCGTACGCCGACAGTCCCAAGTTCTTCGGTGCCAACGCCTTGCTGAGGTAAGCAACAGGGTGGGAATCTTGCATCAGTACCGCCCCGACACCGGTGGCACTTGCGTCGGTCTCAACAACAAATTGTTTCTTGAAGTTAGGCAACGCGAGCACTGGGGCTTCCATGAGAGCTTGCTTGAGCGACTGGAATGCTGCCTCGGTGGTGGGTGTCCAAACAAACAGCGTATTCTTTCTCAAAAGATCATTCAATGGTCTGGAAATGGTGCTGAAATTGCGCACAAACTTGCGATAGTATCCCGCCAGCCCCAAAAAACCTCGCAGTTGTTTCACCGTCTGAGGTTGCTTCCAAGTTTTGATCGTCTGGATGTGTTCATCCAGCGTGGCCACACCTTTGTCACTGATGCGATGGCCCAAGTAACTGATGTGTCGTTGTGCAAATGAGCACTTCGATTGCTTTGCATGCAACTGATTCTCCTGAAGTAACTGGAGTACCTGCTCCAACAAACTGAGATGGCTGGGATACGAGCTCGAGTGCACCAAGATATCATCCATGAAGATGAGAACTCCGTGCCGAAGGAGAGGCGCTAACACGGTGTTCATTCCCCCTTGGAATGTTGGTGGACCTCCTGTTACTCCGTACGGCAAAACCCGGAACTGGAAGTGCCCTTGGTGGGTCTTAAAGGCCGTTTTCTCCTCGTCCTCTTCCACCAACCGTATCTGATGGTACCCGGCCTTTAGATCAAGTTATGAAAACCAAGTGGAACCACTCAATTCGTCCAACAACTCCTCAATGACAGGCAGGGGATATGTGTTCTTGATTGTAATGGCATTCAAGTGGCGGAAATCAACGCGAACCGCCAAGTCTGGTCTTTCTTCTTGACGAGTAAGACCGGTGATGAGAATGGGCTAATGCTGGGCACAATGAGCCCTGCTCGCAACATTTCTTTCACTTGCTGCTCAATTTCAGATTTTTGCTCCGGAGTGTAACGGTAAGGTCTAATGTTCACTGGCTTGGCTCCTGGAATCAAGGGAATTTTATGGTCCCAAGGTCTGTGTGGGGGCAACCCCTGCGGTTCTTCAAACACCAAGTGAAAACGACTCAGCAACTCCTCAACCTCCACTGGAACTCCAGTCTGTTCTGTTTGGTCACTTTCCCTGTCCTCCAAGACACTCAGGACTACCACATGGGCCACAGAGTTGTTTTGTTCCAACATTTGCAACTGGTCAAAGGAGATTGGATCCACTTTGGATGTAACACTCTGAACTCCAGTGAGTAAGATAGTCTGCCCTTGATGCTGAAACTGCAATCGCTTAGCTGCCCAATCAATCCACATAGGACCGCATTGCTCCAACCAATCCATCCCGACCACCATATCATAACAACCAAGTGGAAGCACTCGCAAATCAGATAAGAATGTGTGTCCTTGGCTCTGCCAAGCACAAGCTGGAATGACCCCTGAGCATATCAATACCCCACCATCAGCAATCTTGACCGAAGTTGGAGGTACTTGTTGCACTTGATCAGTTAGTCTGCCTGCAATGGCTTCACTGACGAAACTATGTGAACTCCCTGAATCCACCAGGATAAGCACTTCCACATCTGCTACTTTGCCAATCAAGCGCACCGTGCGCGGTGTTGTTTGTCCCGTGGTGGCCAGCTTGGAGATCGACATCAGCACTTCCTCGTCCGCGCCATCTTGCTGCAACGGTTGCTCATATTGTTCTGCTTGAAGAAGTTCCAGTAGTTCTTCAACCACATGGAGTTGAACAGTAGCGGCGCACTGATGGCCCGCCCCCCAGCGCTCACCACAGGTGAAACACAGGCCGCGGGCACGTCGATAGTTACGCAAGGCCGCGACGCGATCATCAGCCCGCGCGCCCCGGTCTGGTGCCCTGGCTGCATCCAGTCCGCGCCGATCATCCGCCGCAGCCGGCGGTCCGGGCAGCACTTGTCGCGGTGGGGGCACGCCTTGTGCCAGAAGAGGCCGAGGGGGCGCCCGTTGGTATGCCCTGTCCTGACGCCGGTGCTCTCGCCGCGGAAGCGCTTCCAGCAATTCCTCCTGCATTGAAGCCAAGGAAAACGCAGAGTCCAATGTTTTTGGTTGATGGAGCATCACACCAGCACGAATTTCATGCTTCAACCCTTCTAGGAATTGTGTGGTAAAGTAAACTGGATCAAACCCTGAGTTATGTGCTAAAATCTGATGCATCAACTCCTCAAACCTAGACATGTATTCATAGACAGTGCTCATCTGTCGCAAGGTATGAAACTGACGGATGTGAGCCTGGTACTGCTCACGCTCGAATTTGTCACACAGGCTTGTGCATAACTGATCCCATGTGAGGGTGGTGTTTTGAGACTCCAACATTTGCAGCCACCGTGCCGCATTACCCGTGAAATGCAACGTAGCTAACCGAACCCATAACTCTCGTGGAACATCATAAACATCAAAGTACTTCTGACATCTCATCTTCCAAAATTGTGGGTTGTCCCCATCGAACAGTGGGAAATCCACCTTCGGTAAAGCCCAGTGAGCAAAATGATGTGGCCTCGACTCACCCCCGTGATCATATCCTCCCCAATCGACACTACGACGCGGTGGAACTGCAGAAGTAGATGGGCACACACCGTTGACCGGAGGCGGCGCCAGGGTGGTGACCACCCCGCGTGCCAGACCCCCGGAATCGTAGAGCTCGCCGTGGTCACTTGGCCCGTGGTGCCCCAGGGCGTCTCTGGACGTCGCCGACGCCTTGTGCCCCACCGTGCCCTCTTCGCTGGAACCCGGATCTGGATCCGCGGGCGCCGCCAGCGCCGGGTGCAGAGCGATGCGGCCGACTTGGCTACGCAGCTCATCCACCTGCTGCTGGATGTGCGTGACGGCGGGACGCCAGAGCTCCAGAGAGGTCTGGATCGCCTCCAACCTCGCCTCGTTGGCGACTTGCCCATCGCTGATGGCCTTTGCTAGCACTGCAAGATGCTCTTCCATCGCCGCCGCCTGCTTCGCCTGCTTGGTTTGGTACCGCGGTTTTGGGTAGGCAGTCTCCAGGTCGCTGACCTCTGATACCAGATTGTTACGTACCCCGATCTACTCTGATAATTTGGGAAGGAAGGAGACGGAGATGGGAAATCAGCGAGATCTGGGAGGGAGTTGGTAAGAGGAAGGGGAAAGAGTCGTGGGAGATCATCTCCTCACGGTCCAGAATTATTCAGGTAATACATGATAGTTTCTCCCCACACCACCCCACCTACTATATAATTCTCACCATCACACACGCACACGACCCTCTTGCACGTCTCAGATTGGCTCCTCCCTAGCCACTTTGCTCTAGCTCGCTGTCAATGGGCCGCCCTCTAGTACTGTTGCTGGGGTCCATGCCATCAGGCGTGACACAAAGCCCCACCGATGTTGGGGACATTTTTCGCTGCCACCCGTCCCGATAGGAAAGGGGCACCGGTGCATGTTGACTCTACCTCCGAGCTTGGGGCGACACACATGAAGCGTGAGAGCGCTGAGAAGGGCCTAGAGGTGAGGGGGTGCAGATCAACGTGAGGTTGTGTGTAGCATCCCTTTTTTATAATTTTTTAATGTTGATACTATAATTATGATTGATTAATTTTGAGAGGCATTTAAAGCTTTTTGAGTTTAATATTTAAAAGAGAGGGTGGAAAAGGACTTTCCCACGTGTTTAATTTGAGATTTTCTTTGCTTCTCAGGTATTTAAATCCAATCCCAATTCAAAAAGATAATTGGAAGGCTTGAATATTTAACTGGATCATTTGATGTTATTTAAAAATCATATTCCAATTCAAAAAGAAAATAAAAATAAGAGAGATAACATAACATCAAATATTAAAGGATTGGAAATGTTTTTAAATGTTCCTTTTTGGGGGAAATTAGGATTTCATCAACTGATCATATGATTACAACCGTTTTGAAATGGTCTCCCTAACTTCCAAAGGAACATTTCCCAACCAACAGGCCATGTGCTGCTCACCTCTACCTAATGTGGCCATACCATGGCTAGCATAATTTTGAGTACGACTCCTAACAAGGTGCACCGACCGTTCTCCTTCCATGAGGGCCTTGACTTCCTTCACTATGTGTGCATACCTTGACCTATCATAAAAAGCAGTATTCGGCAGTGAAACGGCCTCGACACAATTGTATTCCATCACGATCGGGAGTTGAGACCACTATAGTGCTAGCTAGGGGCGGACCCAATTGTACTCCATCGCGATCGGGAGCTGCAACCACTAGAGCGCTAGGCTGGGCAGATCCAGTGAAAGACTTGAGAGGAGGCAAGAATGTATGACCGTATTCATGAACCAATAAGACAAGCACCTATATAAACTAAAATATGGGAATAACCTCTCTTTCTTTTAAATCATCAAGGGCAGGGCCCCCATTCCATTATCAGTTGAAACCAAGGCAGGGGGCTAGAGCCCCCCCCCCCAATCCATTATCAATTCTTTTAAAGCATTAAACTTCTATTAAGGTGCATCATCATTCATTGGAGATGTCGCTATTGGGCGTGGTATTGTCTTCCAGGTTCTACTTCTTTGTTTTTGTGCAATATTTATCCCACATAGATGGAGAAGAGGCGTCCAAAGCAAACTAAGAAGGGAGTATTTTATAGAGAATCATGGCCTCCTTCTAGAAAAAATAATACCATCGAGTGAAGATGCAAGTGAAAGGACAAACCTTTTCTCGCTAGAAGAGTTGGAGCAGATAACAAACAACTTTGATCACACATGGATCCTTGGTCGTGCATGGCATGGAAAATGATGTACACATAGTTGCCAAGTTCCTGGGTCGGCGGGGTCGAGGGATGGGAACGAGCGTCGAGGATCGTTGGTTGTCAATAACAGGGAACGACAGGGGTATACATCTTTCAAATGACCGATCGATGGGTGGAACACGTCCACAATAGTTTGGGAACGATGACCCCAGAATGATAGGATGGTTCGAAGAATGCTGGAGGTGGATTATAGGATAGCTAAATCACCGTGAGAGTCAAATGTCAAGAAATGATACAATTGATTGCCCCATACAGAGATACCATATCGCTAATTACTTGATCGTAGGTAAAGCTAATGATCAACCCTTTCCTTTATCCACATTTACCATACATGGCTAATTTTCTTGACAACCAAAATTATGGAGAGAAAGTCTGAATCATCAAAATACCAATCGTTGAAGTTCTCACAACAACTTGAGGTAAATATTGAGCCGCCGGTTTAGCACTTCGGCGCCACCTCTGTGACACTGCGACCCACCATGGGTGTACAAAGGCATCTTATCTGACCAACATGTAGTGTGTATAAGGAAATCTAAGGTCATTGAGCAACGTGAGATTGACAAGTTCATCGATGGTCATCATCCTTCCACGAATCAACCTCAGAAACATTAAGCTTTATGGTTGTTGCCTTGAAAAAGAGGCGGGGCGCACCCAGGCAAAAAACTTGAGAGGAGGCAAACTAAATATATGGTCATAATCACTTCATTCAGTGGGCAGAGCCCCCCCATTCCATTATCAATTGAAATCAAGGTAGGGGACCAGAGGCCCCCCCTCCCTGCCCAGTCCATTTTGAATTATTTTTAAACATGAACCAATATTAAGGTGCATCACCATTCATTGCAGGTATCACTGTCAGGGTTGGCATTGGCTTCTAGCTTCTACTTCTTGGCTTAGGTGCAATATTTATCCTACGTATATGGAGAAGAGACATCCAAGGCAACTAAGAAGGAGGTATTTTACAAATAATCATGTCCTACTTCTAGAAAATTAATATCATCAAGTGAAGATGCAAGTGAAAGACAAAGATTTTCTTGCTGGAAGAGTTGGAGCAGACAACGAAAACTTTGACCATACATGGATCCTTGCATGGAGGGCATGGCATGCTGTACAAAGGTATATTATCTGTGCAGCATGTGGTGGTGTTGGGAAACGTAGCATGGAATTTCAAAAAAAAAATCCTACGCTAACGCAAGATCTATCTAGGCATAGCAACGAGAGGGGGAGAGTGTGTCCACGTACCCTCATAGACCGAAAGTGGAAGCGTTAACTTAATGCGGTTGATGTAGTCGAACGTCTTCTCGAATCAACTGATCATGTACGGAATGTACGACACCTCCAAGTTCTGCACACGTTCAGCATGATGACGTCCCTCGAACTCTTAATCCAGTAGAGGTACAAAGGAGTAGATCAGTTCCGTCAGCACGATGGCGCAGTGACGGTGATGGTGATGTGATCCGCGGAGGGCTTCGCCTAAGCACTATGACAATATGATCGGAGGAGTAAGCAGTGGAGGGGGGCACCGCACATGGCTAAGACAATTGATGTCTGATACGTTCCAACGCATCTACTTTTCCAAACACTTTTGCCCTTGTTTTGGACTCTAACTTGCATGATTTGAATGAAACTAACCCGGACTGACGTTGTTTTCAGCAGAACTGCCATGATGTTGTTTTATGTGTAGAAAAGAAAAGTTCTCGGAATGTCCTGAAAATCCACGGCGACACTTTTTGGAATTAATAAGAATTATTGGGCGAAATAAATACAACAAGGGGCCCACACCCTGTCCACGAGACAGGGGGCGCCCCCCCTATAGGGCGTGCCCCCTATCTCGTGGGCCCCCTGGACCTCCACCGACCTCAACTCCAACTCCATATATTCACGTTCGGGGAGAAAAAAAATCAGAGAGAAAGTTTCATCGCGTTTTACGACACGGAGCCGCTACCAAGCCCTAATCTCTCTCGGGAGGGCTGATCTGGAGTTTGTTCGGGGCTCCGGAGAGGGGGATTTGTCGCCGTCGTCATCATCAACCATCCTCCATCACCAATTTCATGATGCTCACCGCCGTGCGTGAGTAATTCCATCGTAGGCTTGCCGGACGATGATGGGTTGGATGAGATTTACTATGTAATCAAGTTAGTTTTGTTAGCGTTTGATCCCTAGTATCCACTATGTTCTGAGATTGATGTTGCTATGAATTTGCTATGCTTAATGCTTGTCACTAGGGCCCGAGTGCCATGATTTCAGATCTGAACCTATTATGTTTTCATGAATATATGTGTGTTCTTGATCCTATCTTGCAAGTCTATAGTCACCTATTATGTGTTATGATCCGACAACCCCGAAGTGACAATAATCGGGATACTTCTCGGTGATGACCGTAGTTTGAGGAGTTCATGTATTCACTATGTGCTAATGCTTTGTTCCGGTTATCTATTAAAAGGAGGCCTTAATATCCCTTAGTTTCCGCTAGGACCCCGCTGCCACGGGAGGGTAGGACAAAAGATGTCATGCAAGTTCTTTTCCATAAGCATGTATGACTATTTACGGAATACATGCCTACATTACATTGATGAACTGGAGCTAGTTCTGTGTCACCCTATGTTATAGCTATTGCATGAGGAATCGCATCCGGCATAATTATCCATCACTGATCCATTGCCTACGAGCTTTTCACATATTGTTCTTCGCTTATTTACTTTTTCGTTGCTACTGTTACAACTACTACAAAAACCCAAAAACTATTATCTTTACTTTTGCCACTGTTACCTTTATTATCATACCACTTTTGCTACTAAACACTTTGCTGCGGATACTAAGTTATTCAGGTGTGGTTGAATTGACAACTCAACTGCTAATACTCAAGAATATTCTTTGGCTTCCCTTGTGTCGAATCAATAAATTTGGGTTGAATACTTTACCCTCGAAAGCTGTTGCGATCCCCTACACTTGTGGGTTATCAAGACTAATTTCTGGCGCCGTTGCCGGGGAGCATAGCTCTATTCTCTGAGTCACTTGGGATTTATATCTGTTGATCACTATGAAGAACTTAAAAGATGACAACACCAAGATTTTGCCCTCAACTACGACGGGAGGTAAGGAACTGCCATCTAGCTCTGCACTAGATTCTCCTTCCGTTATTAGTAAGCTTGCGACACCTAAACCTGCTACTGCTATGAATTCTGATATGTCGCATGTTATTGATGATGCCACTTCTGCTATGCATGATGAAACTACTTCTGTGCGTGATACTACTTTGCCATTAGGTGAATTTCTTGATGAACAACTTGCTAGAGTTAGGGGAATGAAATTATTGAAGATGCTATTATTGATGATAGTGATGATGAAGGTTCTCCCAATGATTATGAATTGCCTGTTGTTTTTAAGGGTTATGTTATGAATGAAGAAGCTGCTAGAGCTATCTTTGCTTGCAATGATAGATATGATCTTAAGAAATTATTAGCTAAATGGAAGCAGCAGTCTCTTAATGCTAGAATGAAGCCTGACCCTGCTTTTGCTACTTCACCTATCTGTGTTACTGAAAAGGATTATGAATTCTCTGTTGATCCTTTTTATGGCCTTGAATATGATCCTGAGATAGGTGTTTTATTTCTCAGTCTTGAAGATATGCAAGAGGCAAAGAAATCAATGAAATAAAAAAGTATTAAAGCTGAAGATGTTAAGAATTTACCTCCTATTGAAGAAATACATGGTCTTAATATATCGCCTGTTGAAGAACCACATTATCTTGATAACCCAACACAGGTAGTAAAGGTAAATTCTCTCTATAGATATGATAAAGTTGAAATCCCCTCTACTAAATTTCATAGCCCATCCTTAGATGAATTCGATGACTCTATGGCTAGACAAGAAAGTTTTAATGCTTATGTTGGTAGAGAGTTAAAGAATAATGCTTTCGAGATAGTATGTGTGAGCGGTAATATGGCTAGAGTTAAAGATGAACTTAAACTCATTAGCAAATATACTTCTATGGTTGCTACTCAAGCTGAGCAAGTACTCAAAGCTCAAAATGATTTGCTTGATGAATTAAATAGTAAAAATGACTTTGCTGTTAGAGTGGCTACTAGAACTGGTAGAATGACCCAGGAACCTTTGTATCCTGAAGGCCACCCTAAGAGAATCGAGCAAGATTCTCAGATAAATAATTTAGAGGCACCTAGTTCTTCTAAAAAGAAGAAGAAGAAAAACGATAGAACCTTGCATGCTTCTAGTGAACCTACTGTAGACACACCTGAGAATCCCAATGATATTTCTATTTCTAATGCTAAAACACAATCAGGTGATGAACATGAACCTAGTGATAATGTTAATGATAATGTTCATGTTGATGCTCAACCTAGCAAAAACAATGATGTAGAGATTGAACCTGCTGTTGATCTTGATAACCCACAATCAAAGAATCAACGTTATGATAAGATAGATTTTGTTGCTAGGAAGCACGGTAGAGAAAGAGAACCATGGGTTCAGAAACCCATGCCCTTTCCTCCTAAACCATCCAAGACAAAGGATGATGAGGATTTTGAGCGCTTTGCTGAAATGATTAGACCTATTTTCTTACATATGCGCTTAAATGATATGCTTAAAGTAAATCCTTATGCTAAGTATATGAAGGATATCATTACAAACAAAAGAAAGATACCTGTCATGGATTTGTTACGGCAGATGTCCTTAGTGTCAGGACTTAGTCGCGAGGCCAACGCATCTATGTGGTAGCTTGAGAGGGGTTGAGCGGAATCGAGAGACGCAGGGCGGATCAACACGCAAGACAAGGGTTTAGACAGCTTCAGGCCCCGGGAAACATCATCCGGTAAAAACCCTACATGCTGTTTGAGGCTAGGTCTCATTATCATCACGAGGGAGTCGCCGTAAACCGGCTCTCCTCTTTGTGTCTAGCCCTAAGATTATTTCTTCTTGCTTGTAGCTTGTCCCTCTTTGGGGAGCCCTGCCCCTCCTTATATATGTTGAAGGGGCGGGTTACATGTGGAGTCCTATTAGGATTAGGACTAGTCTATCTCTAATACAAACCGGATACAAGTCCAGGTCTTAACTCCTTGTAAGACAAATATTCCTTATGCCTTTCCTCTTAAACCGGCCCACCATAGTATGAACCAGCCTTCATGAACCGCCAGACGGGCCACCGGGTTTTATCGCTCCTCGTACCCGTCCACCGGGTCACCAATGAACCGTAAACCGCCATGTCCAAGTGGGTCGCCAGTGAATCGCCAAACTCTAGCCGGGTCATACATCCGGCGGTTTATACCGCAGGGTATATCCCTGACATTAGCCCCCAGTTTAATTTGGATTTGTCCATGTTAAACTGATCTGCAACATAAACATAAGAACAAGTTTGGCGGGTTGTGCTCCGGGTTAAGAATTCTTGTAGACCGACACCTGATCATCCTTAAATCCTTGTCATTTCCTCCTTCTAGAAAATCCAAGTCAATAGACCAGCTTCATAATCAATTTGCTCGCAGAAAAAATATTGTAAATAAAGAATCCATTTGAATTGGCCTTCAATGCTCTGACTTGACAAAAATATTAGTCTCTGGAATATTCAACTGATATCCAGCCAGCTTGAAGATGTAAAACTTGCCGGTTTATGATTACCACCATTGTCGGGTTATAAAAACTGATAATTCCGGGTCATGATTGTTGCAGACACCGGTTCAATCTAGTTTGCTCAAAATAGAGAATCTGAGAAATATTTCTTCGATAATATTATAATACATGTAGCCCCCAAGTCTTGAATAGAACAAAGTGATGGCTTAAGACTTGCTTATAAATACTACCACTTAAGAAGAAATCCATGTTGTTCATCCCAGTCACTTAGTAAAAACTGAATACTCCATATTATGTAGCCCCCAAATGCCGGGTTGTCATGCTTGCAGCAACCTGGGACTTGTAATTGTCTTATACTCATAAAACTTCAACCAATGTAGCCCCCAGGGGCCGGGTCATTATGCAATAATGAGCAGGGACTTTGTAGGTATAACCATATAGATTTGAGCAATGATGTGTAGCCCCCAAGGGCCGGCTCAGTAAGATAATATTGAGTTGGGACTTAATATATACTTCAATGAAAATAACATCATATGATGTAACCCTCATCATGGGACTTGAATCCACGTCCACATGGTTAAGAGCCTTGTGCTTTACCAACTGAGCAGTGGACTCTTCAATATAATGAATAAAAAGCTTTGTACCTTCAATTGTTGACAGGAGAAATTGGTAGCCCCCAAGGGTCGACTCATTATAATGTGATGAGTCGGGTCTTCAACAATATGAGCAAAAAATTACTTTGCATTAGCCCCCAAGTGTCATGGTGCCTGCTTGCAGCGACATGAGACTTGCATATTTGATGTAATCGCAACTTAAATAATGTAGCCCCCAAGTGTCGGGTCGTAAGCCTGCAGCGGCTCGGGACTATTCCCTCCATTGTAGAATAAATCATATCCATTAATAATATGATAACCATTGCGCTAAAAGTGACTTTGAAAACCTCAATTATCATATTGGTTATTGATAACCATAAAAATCCAGCCGTGTTGGCTATTAAAGATAACATAATCTGGTATGAAAAACCTTATTCATTCAATATCATAATAAAAACTCACCCAAGTTTGGCTATTTGAATAATATAACCCAACGATTTATAAGCGCATGATTCCAATGGCGCAATCCAAATATGTACTGGCGACTTATAGTCCAAAGCCAGGCCGGTTTAATAAACACCGGATAATTTTTCATCATATACTGGCGACTTATCGTCTTAAAGCCAGGCCGGTTTAACAAACACCGGATAATTTATCATCATACTGGCGACACATAGTCGAAAGCCAGGCCGGTTTAATAAACATCAGTGATTTATAATCATGCTTTATTCAACCTGTTTCTGTGATATTGAATCACAATGCTGGTTTACCAACTTTTTGTGGTAAGAGTGATAATCCCAATCTTGAGTAATTTCCACCATGCTTGCTAATTACACTTTTAAAGGTGGAATACCAAAGAAACTTGGAGACCCGGGGGTACCAACTATACCATGCTCCATTAAAAGAAATTATGTTAGAACTGCTTTATGTGATCTTGGAGCCGGTGTTAGTGTTATGCCTCTCTCTTTATATCGTAGACTTGAATTGAATAAGTTGACACCTACTGAAATATCTTTGCAAATGGCTGATAAATCAACTGCTATACCTGTCGGTATTTGTGAGGATGTGCCTATTGTGGTTGCAAATGTCACTATCTTAACGGACTTTGTTATTCTTGATATTCCCGAGGACGATAGTATATCCATTATCCTTGGTAGACCCTTTTTGAATACTGCAGTGGCTGTTATTGATTGCAACAAAGGCAATGTCACTTTTCATGTTAATTGTAATGAGCATACGGTACACTTTCCGAGGAAACAATCTCAAGTTCATAACATCAATTCTATTGGAAAAGTTCCAACTATTATTATTGGAGGCTTTGAATTTCCTCTCCCTACTGTCAAGAAAAAGTATGATATTCTTATTGTTGGGGATTTCATATCCCCATTGAGGTAACTTAGTGCTATTCGAAATTTCTCCGGTTCCGTGTTATTTGGAATGAGTTTGTTAACAAGACTTGATCAACCTTGTTAGTGGATTCATTTTGATGATCATGAGATGGATGAAACTAGAAGGCACAACCTTTTGTACCCTCTTTTTACTTTCTGTTATTTAGAATAAATAAAGCAAAAATAGTATTATCTATTTGTTTTCTGAATTATCCGTGCATAAAAAAATATCCCGAAAATAAAAGTGCTCCAAATGCCCTGCAATTTTAGTATGATTTTTTGTGGAATATTTGAGGATTTTAGGCACTGAAAACACTGCAGGAGGGGCAAGCACTAGGCCACGAGAGTGGAGGGCCCCCTTGTCTCGTGGGCCCCTGGTGGCCCCCCTCCAATTATGCCAGCACCCACACACTTCATCTTCTACCCAAAAAAATCCCCATCCAGCTCAAGCATGAGTTCTAGCTCATTTTGCTGTGATTTTCGATCTTTTTGCTCAAAGCTCCATTCACAAAACTGCTTTGGGAGATTGTTGCTTGGTATGTGACTCCTCCATTGGTCCAATTAGTTTTTGTTCTAGTGCTTTATTCATTGCAAATTTTTGCTGCATAGGTGACCATGTTCTTGAGCTTGCATGTTAAATTTATGAGGTCCCAAGCAATTCCAATGCATGATATAGGCTCTAGGCACTTGTAGGAGTAGTTGCTACCAATCGTGTTTAGTTTATTCACTTTTATTTTGAAGTTACTAAAATTTCAGAAATTTTTAGAAAATGTTAAGGAAGTTTTTGTGGGTCTCTTCTAGCCAAAGCTCTCAGGAAAAACAAGCCAAAGAGAAGGAAAAAGACAAGTATAATCTTCCTCGCTTAGCGGAAGTACGTTCGTGTGAATGGCCATGCAATGATTTCTTGAAAGAAGCTGGAATTCATGAAGATTTTTATTCTGTAATCGAGACTGCAAGCCTCACCGGTTTCATCAACGACCGGATCGATCAGTATCTCTTACTCACCAATACTTTCGTGCAAAACTTTTATTATTATCCTAAGAAGTCACCGGTTGCAGTATCATTTCATTTATATGATGAATTTAAAGAAATGTCTCTACGTAATTTTTGCGCGGTGTGTAGGATACCTTATGAGGGAGAATTAGAGGAACCTCATCGTGAAGATGTGGATAGCTTTGTTAATACTATAGCTGTAGAGGAGCCAAAGAAGGGCTCCGAGGCAAAAATCTCTAGCATACACTTTCCTGTTTTACGCTACTTTGCCATATTTGCTAGTAGATGCTTGATTGGTCGTGGAAATAGTGCAAACTTAAGTGTTCCTGATATTATCATTCTTCAAGATGCCTTGCTTGGAGAAAATACTTTTAGTATGGGTGTCGTCGTTGCTAAACGGCTAGCCCTGAATCGTACAAAAGGCCCCATATTTGGAGGTATCTATACTGCACATCTTGCTAGACATTTTTAGATACCCATCAGGCACCATGAGAAAGAGGAGACAAAATTTCCTCCTCACATTTTAGATTACAAGAGCATGGTAGCACACAAGTTTATTGTTGACAACAAAGAGAGGATGCTCTTGTTTAAACTTAGATTTAATAAGAAACATATTGAGATTATTATTTTGCCTGCGCCTCTGTTGTTTGATTTACTTGCATAAATTTTTTTTGTCACGCCAGAAGCGGTGAACAATCATCGAGCCCAGGCTTTTACTCCAGAACCTAAACCTGAGCCGGAACATGAACTGGACCCTTATCGTGCATCATCTGTCTAGTGGGATCTGGAAATGACCAGCCAGTGGTATCCTGATTACACCTCCCATTACACTGGGGAGAGTAGCGGCGGTCCTTAGTACTAGACCAACTTAGGCCAAAAGCCTAAGCTTGGGGGAGTACGCATTTCTCACCGACTTTACATTCATGTTCACACACTAGTCGTCGGTGCTCATACTCTTTCATTGTATTATCCATGCTAGTTTAAATTTATTTTTCTAGTTTTCTTCTTGTGTGTTTGATAAACCTTGAGAAAAACCAAAAAAATTAGTTAGTTTAATTTCCACGCTTGTAGTAGAAATTAAAATGAAAACCCAAAAAGATTTCTAGTTCTTCTTCTTACTTGTTGGGAGCTTTCCCGTGTAAATAGTTTTATTTTCTTTTCTTTCCTTTAGGGGTCGAGAATACCATATTGAAAATGCTTAGTGGCTCTCATATGCATGATTGTTTATTTAATTTAGAGGCCATATTACCCTGTCTTCTCTCTTGAGTTGAATGTTTGCAGATTCCAGCTTAGTCCAATGCACATGCACTATTATTATTATACACATCGTTTGGTCGTGCAATTGAAAGGCAATAATGACAATATATGATGGACTTATTGGGATGAGAAAAGCTGGTATGAACTCGACCTCTCTTGTTTTTGTAAATATGATGAGTTCATCGTTTCTGAGTCAGCTTATTATGAAGCAAACATATTTGCAATGACATTTAGAGATTATAGTTGCTTGTGCCATGCTTGATTAGCTATGAGTTATAATGGTTTACCTTGCGTGCCAACATGATATTAGAATGATTATGATGTGGTATGATGGGATGGTATCCTCCTTTGAATGAATTGAGGGACTTGACTTGTCACATGTTCACGCATGTAGTTGAATCAAATCAACATAGCCTTCATGATATTTATGTTCATGGTGGATTATATCCTACTCATGCTTGTATTCGGTGTGAATTAATTTTAATGCGTGTTTATGACTGTTGTCGCTCTCTCAGTTGGTCGCTTCCCAGTCTTTTGCTAGCCTTCACGTGTACTAAGCAGGAATGTTGCTTGTGCATACAAACTCCTTAAACCCCAAAGTTGTTCCATATGAGTCCACCATACCTTCCTATATGCGGTATTTACCTGCCGTTCCATGTAAATATGTATGTGTCAAACTCCAAACCTTCAAATGAAATTCTGTTTTGTATGCTCGAGCAGCTCATGTTACAACTAGGGATGCCTATATATTCCATGTTGGGTGGGTTATTCTCAAGAGGAGTGGACTCCGCTCCTCATTCACGAGAAAGGGCCAGTAACCGGGATGCCTAGTCCCATGATCCAAAAAGATCAAAGCAAATCAAAATAATTAAACAAAACTCCCCGAGGGATGTTGTTAGTTGGAGGCACTCGTTGTTTCGAGCAAGCCATGGATTGATGCTTGTTGGTGGTTGGGGAGTATAGACCTTTACCATTATGTTTGGGAACTGCCTATAATGCATGTAGTATGGAAGATACAACCATCTCATAGTTGTTGCGTTGACAACAAAAGTATGCCGCTCAAAATATTATTCAATCTCTATTTTAAAACCGAGCTCTGGCACCTCTACAAATCCCCGCTTCCCTCTGCGAAGGGCATATCTATTTATTTTTATGTTGAGTCATCACCCTTCTTATTAAAAGCACCCGCTGGAGAGCACACTGTCATTTGCATTCATTACTATTGGTTTATATTGGGTATGAGTTGACTGGATCTCTTTTACCATGAATTACAATGTTTAGCCAGTCCTTGATCTTTAAAGGTGCTCTGCATTTATGTTTTGCGGCCTCAGAAAGGGCTAGCAAGATACCATTTTGTTATATCATGTTATGATTGTTTTGAGAAAGTGTTGTCATCCGAGTTTTATTATTATAGCTCGCTAGCTGATTATGCTATTGATATGAGTAACTGTGAGACCTAAGTGTTATTGTGAGTATGGTTAGTTCATAATATTTGCTGAAACTTGAATGCTGGCTTTTCATGTTACAATAACAAGAGCAAACAGAGTTTGTAAAAGTTTTTCTTTATCACTTTCAGTTTATCAACTGAATTGCTTGAGGACAAGCAAAGGTTTAAGCTTGGGGGAGTTGATACGTCTCCAACGTATCTACTTTTCCAAACACTTTTGCCCTTGTTTTGGACTCTAACTTGCATGACTTGAATGAAACTAACCCGGACTGACGTTGTTTTCAGCAGAACTGCCATGATGTTGTTTTATGTGTAGAAAAGAAAAGTTCTAGGAATGTCCTGAAAATCCACGGAGGCACTTTTTGGAATTAATAAGAATTATTGGGCGAAAGAAATACACCAGGGGGCCCACACCCTGTCCACGAGACAGGGGGCGCCCCCCTATCTCGTGGGCCCCCTGGACCTCCACCGACCTCAATTCCAACTCCATATATTCACGTTCGGGGAGAAAAAAAATCAGAGAGAAAGTTTCATCGCGTTTTACAACACGGAGCCGCCGCCAAGCCCTAATCTCTCTCGGGAGGGCTGATCTGGAGTCCGTTCGGGGCTCCGAAGAGGGGGATTCGTCGCCGTCGTCATCATCAACCATCCTCCATCACCAATTTCATGATGCTCACCGCCATGCGTGAGTAATTCCATTGTAGGCTTGCTGGACGGTGATGGGTTGGATGAGATTTACCATGTAATCAAGTTAGTTTTGTTAGGGTTTGATCCCTAGTATCCACTATGTTCTGAGATTGATGTTGCTATGACTTTGCTATGCTTAATGGTCACTAGGGCCTGAGTGCCATGATTTCAGATCTAAACCTATTATGTTTTCATGAATATATGTGTGTTCTTGATCCTATCTTGCAAGTCTATAGTCACCTATTATGTGTTATGATCCGACAACCCCGAAGTGACAATAATCGGGATATTTCTCGGTGATGATCGTAATTTGAGGAGTTCATGTATTCACTATGTGCTAATGCTTTGTTCCGGTTCTCTGTTAAAAGGAGGCCTTAATATCCCTTAGTTTCTACTAGGACCCCGCTGCCACGGGAGGGTAGGACAAAAGATGTCATGCAAGTTCTTTTCCATAAGCACGTATGACTATTTACGGAATACATGCCTACATTACATTGATGAACTGGAGCTAGTTCTGTGTCACCCTATGTTATAGCTATTACATGAGGAGTCGCATCCGGCATAATTATCCATCACTGATCCATTGCCTATGAGCTTTTCACATATTGTTCTTCACTTATTTACTTTTCTGTTGCTACTGTTACAACTACTACAAAACCCCCAAAACTATTATCTTTACTTTTTCTACCGTTACCTTTATTATCATACCACTTTTGCTACTAAACACTTTGCTACAGATACTAAGTTATCCAGGTGTGGTTGAATTGACAACTCAACTGCTAATACTCAAGAATATTCTTTGGCTCCCCTTGTGTCAAATCAATAAATTTGGGTTGAATACTTTACCCTCGAAAGATGTTGCGATCCCCTACACTTGTGGGTTATCAATGTCCTTTGCGGTGCCCCCTCCCCCCGTATATAAAGGTGGGATAGGGGAGAGGGCCGGCCTAGGGCGCGCCCAAGTGGGGGGAGTCCAACTAGGACTCCTAGTCCTAGTCGCCGTCGGTGTCAAAACCGGCAGATCTCAGGTAGGGGGGCCCAAGCTGTGTGTCTAAGGATTGATGGTAGCAATGGACACGATGTTTACCCAGATTCGGGCCCTCTTAATGAAGGTAAAACCCTACTCTTGCTTGATTATATTCAAAGGGTATAGGGGTTACAAGAGTTGATCTACCACGAGATCGTATTGGCTAACCCTAGCTTGGCTAGCCTAGTAATGTTATGATCCTGCCTTCGATCTAACCCTCCGGTTTATATAGATATCGGAGGGGCTTAGGGTTGTACAAAGTCGGTTTAACAGAAAGGATATAGCATATCCGGACACCTAAACTTGCCATCCACGTATACGGGAGTCCCTACCGGACACGAGAGGTGGTCTTCTACCTTGTATCTTGACGACCCATCAGTCCGGCCCATATCCAATAGACCGGACGCCCGAGGACCCCTTAGTCCAGGAGTCCCTCAGTAGCCCCTGAACCAGTCTTCAATGACGACGTGTTCGGCACACAGAGTATCTTTGGCATTGCAAGGCGGGTTCCCTGAATAATACACATCAGCTTTCCTTTGTAAAAGAACTGTATTCGGCCTTGCATAACTAACACAACCCTTAGCCACGAAGGCAGGATATATAAAAAATAAAAATAGTGTCTTTTACTAACAACTTTTTTCGGCGAAGCGTCAGACTTGACCCTTCGGCGTTTTGAACTGTTTTCACACTCCACGTTCTGTGTTTCGAGGCCAAGCCCCATTGGCCCGTCCTGTCAAAACAGAGATCATGCCCACTTAACATGGGAGGCCTCCTCCATCATGGGTAAAATTTGGGTAATCCAACCATTTACGGCGCATGCTTTCATTGGGAATAGGCGAGTTTCAAGGCACAAGTGGGGGGGGGGGACGGTTGGCATTTTTACCACCTATAAGAGGGCAATGGATTTCTCCTTTCTTCCCCACGCCTTCTAGTCTCCTCAGCCTTCCAATCTGCCAAGCTCTCAGCGCCCGAAAAGTTTCCGTCTTCCTCACCACCACCACCACCTCCTACGACCATGGCCTGCTCTGGTTCCAAGGGCAATTGGGAGGCCTCCTTTGTCATGGAGAAGGAGATAAAGTTTCTCTAGAGTGCGGGATACCTTGCCACAACCATCACGCACATGCTCCCCCTCCCCCGAGGGTCAGATCATTCCCACTTCGGAGCCCGGCGAAAGGGTCGTCTTCCTCCCCCATTTTCTTAGAGGGTTAGGTTTTCCACTCCACCCCTTCGTCCGCGGACTCATGTTCTACTACAGGCTAGATTTCCATGATCTAGCCCCGAACTCTTTCCTCCACATCTCGGCGTTTATCGTCATGTGTGAGGCTCTTCTCCGCATCCCCCCACACTTCAGCCTGTAGCTGAAAGTTTTCAATGTGAAGCCGAAGGTGGTCGATGGGCAACACGCAGACTGCGGCGGGGCCATGATCAGCAAGCTTCCCAATGCCACGAGTCCCAGGGGGCCTTCGTCGAGACCATCAAGATCTGACAACAAGAGTGGTTTTATATCACTGAGCCGCGCCGCACCAAGTGGGCGGCGATTCCGGAGTTAAAATCCGGAAACCCCATGAGGCTCATCTCCTGGACCGCAAAGGGCCTCGACTGGGGGTCTCAGACGGAGGTGCAATGCTGTAGATGCGTATCACCAACATGCTGAGCAAAAATGTTGGTCTAACCAACATAGTGTAGATTATGCGGTTCCGCCGCATCCTCCCCTGCCAGCGCTGGACTTCCCCCATGTGGGAGTTCAATCCGGAGGAGCCACAAACTTTGCAGCATTTTCTCAGCACAATGCACAAGGAATGTGGAAGCTACACTTCAGGGCGTAGAAGAGCTAGCCTATGGAGATGATACATCTCCAATGTATCTACTTTTCTAAACACTTTTGCCCTTGTTTTGGACTCTAACTTGCATGATTTGAATGAAACTAACCTGGACTGACGATGTTTTCAACAGAACTGCCATGGTGTTCTTTATTGTGCAAAAAACAAAAGTTCTCGGAATGACCCGAAAATCCACGGAGATAACTTTTCGAAAATATAAAAAATACTGGCGAAAGAATCAAGGCCAAGGGGGCCCACACCCTGTCCACGAGGGTGGGGGCGCGCCCCCTCCCCCTGGGCATGCCCCCTGTCTCGTGGGCCCCCTGATGCTCCACCGACCTCAACTCCAACTCTATATATTCCGTTTCATGGAGAGAAAAAATCAGAGAGAAAGTTTCATAGTGTTTTACGATACGGAGCTGCCGCCAAGCCCTAATCTCTCTCAGGAGGGCTGATTCAGAGTCCGTTCGGGGCTCCAGAGAGGGGGATTCGTCGCCGTCGTCATCATCAACCATCCTCCATCACCAATTTCATGATGCTCACCGCCGTGCGTGAGTAATTCCATCGTAGGCTTGCTGGACGGTGATGGGTTGGATGAGATTTACCATGTAATCAAGTTAGTTTTGTTAGGATTTGATCCCTAGTATCCACTATGTTCTGAGATTGATGTTGCTATGACTTTGCTATGCTTAATGCTTTTCACTAGGGCCCGAGTGCCATGATTTCAGATCTGAACCTATTATATTTTCATGAATATATGTGAGTTCTTGATCCTATCTTGCAAGTCTATAGTCACCTATTATGTGTTATGATCCGACAACCCCGAAGTGACAATAACCGGGATACTTCTCGGTGATGACCATAGTTTGAGGAGTTCATGTATTCAGTATGTGTTAATGCTTTGGTCCGGTTCTCTATTAAAAGGAGGCCTTAATATCCCTTAGTTTCCACTAGGACCCCGCTGCCACGGGAGGGTAGGATAAAAGATGTCATGCAAGTTCTTTTCCATAAGCATGTATGACTAGATTCGGAATACATGCCTACATTACATTGATGAACTGGTGCTAGTTCTGTGCCACTCTATGTTATAGCTATTGCATGAGAAATCGCATCCGACATAATTATCCATCGCTGAACCAATGCCTGCGAGCTTTTCACATATTGTGCTTTGCTTATTTACTTTTCCGTTGCTACCGTTACAACAACTACAAAACTGCTATTGTCACTTTTATCACTGTTACGATTACTATCATTCTACTTTGCTACTAAATACTTTGCTGCAGATACTAAGTTATCCAAGTGTGGTTGAATTGACAACTCAACTCCTAATACTTAAGAATATTCTTTGGCTCCCCTTGTGTCGAATCAATAAATTTGGGTTGAATACTTTACCCTCGAAAGCTGTTGCGATCCCCTACACTTGTGGGTTATCAAGACTAATTTCTGGCGCCGTTGCGAGGGGAGCATAGCTCTATTCTTTGAGTCACTTGGGATTTATATCTGCTGATCACTATGAAGAACTTGAAAGGCGCAAGAACTAAGATTTTTCCCGCAACTACGAGGGGAGGTAAGGAACCGCCATCTAGCTCTGCACTAGATTCTCCTTCTATTTTGAGTAAGCTTGCTACACCTAAACCTGCTACTGCTATGAATTCTGATATGTCGCATGTTATTGATGATGCCACTTCTGCTATGCATGATACTTATGATGAAACTACTTCTGTGCTTGATACTACTGGGCCATTAGGTGAATTTCTTGATGAAAACTTGCTAGGGTTAGAGAGTATGAAATTATTGATGATGATATTATTGAAGATAGTGATGATGAAGGTTCTCCTCCTAATTATGAATTTCCTGTTGTTCTTGAGGGTTATGTTATGGATGAAGAAGCTGCTAGAGCTATTTTTGCTTGCAAAGATAGATATGATCTTAAGAAGTTATTAGCTAAACGGAAGCAGCAATCTCTTAATGCTAGAATGAAACCTGACCCCGCTTTCTCTACTTCACCTATCTGTGTTACTGATAAGGATTATGATTTCTCTGTTGATCATGAGATTATTACTTTAGTTGAATCTGATCCTTTTTATGGCTATGAATCTCAAACTGCTGTGGCACATCTTACCAAGTTGAATGATATAGCCACCCTGTTTACTAATGTTGAGAAGTCTCGCTATTATTACATCCTTAAGATATCTCCGTTCTCATTAAAGGGTGATGCTAAAACTTGGTTTAATTCTATTGATCCTGGTTGTGTGCGTAGTCCCCAGGATATGATTTATTACTTCTCTGCTAAATATTTCCCTGCTCATAAGAAACAAGCTGCCTTGCGGGAAATATATAATTTTGTGCAAATCGAAGAAGAGAGTCTCCCACAAGCTTGGGGGAGGCTTCTCGGATTACTTAATGCTTTGCCTGATCATCCTCTTAAGAAAAATTAAATACTTGGTATCTTTTATAATGGACTAACCGATGCTTCCAAGGACTACTTGGATAGTTGTGCTGGTTGTGTTTTCAGGGAAAGAACAGTCGACCAAGCTGAATTACCATTGAATAATATGTTGACTAATGAAAATAATTGGACTCTTCCTGAGGCAATTCCCGAGGCAATTCCTGAGCCAATTGAGCCAATTCCTGAGCCAATTGAGCCAATTCCTGAGCCTATTCCTAAACCAACTCTGAAGAAGAGGGGTGTTCTATTTCTCAGTCTTGAAGATATGCAAGAGGCAAAGAAATCTATGAAAGAAAAAGGTATTAAAGCTGAAGATGTTAAGAATTTACCTCCTATTGAAGAAATACATGGTCTTAATATACCGCCTATTGAAGAAAGACATTGTCTTGATAACCCAACACAGGCAGTAAAGGTAAACTCTCTCTATAGATATGATAAAGTTGAAATACCGTGTACTAAATTTCATAGCCAATGCTTAGATGAATTTGATGACTTTATGGCCAGACAAGAAAGTTTTAATGCTTATGTTGGTAGAGAATTAAAGAATAATGCTTTTGAGATAGGACGCTTGAGTGATTATATGGCTAGAGTTAAAGGTGAACTTAAACTCATTAGCAAATATGCTTCTATGGTGACCACTCAAGCTGAACAAGTACTTAAATCTCAAAGTGATTTGCTTGATGAATTTAATAATAAACATGACTTTTCTATTAGAGTGGCTACTAGAACTGGTAGAATGACTCAGGAACCTCTGTATCCCGAAGGCCACCCTAAGAGAATCGAGCAGGATTCTTAGAGAAATAATTTAGAGGCACCTAGTTCTTCTAAAAAGAAGAAAAAGAAAAATGATAGGACTTTGCATGCTTCTAGTGAACCTGTTGTAGACACACCTGAGAATCCCAATGATATTTCTATCTCTGATGTTGAAACACAATCAGGTGATGAACATGAACCTAGTGATAATGTTAATGATAATGTTCATGTTGATGCTCAACCTAGCAATAACAATGATGTAGAAATTGAACCTACTATTGATCTTGATAACCCACAATCAAGGAATCAATGTTATGATAAGAGAGACTTTGTTGCTAGGAAGCACGATAGAGAAAGAGAACCATGTGTCGTGGATTTGTCACGGCAGATGTCCTCATGAAAGGACTTAGTCGTGGAGGCATCGCTACGGGTTAACTTGAAGGGGTTAAAGCGGACACAAAGACACGAGGGTTTATACTAGTTCGGCCCCTTCAATGAAGGTAAAAGCCTACGTCTAGTTGTGATGGAATTGATGTGGTTTCGATGGCTAGGGAGCAAACAAGCTTCGCCTAGGCTCGAGTTGTTGTTGTCTGTCCTTGAACCGCCGCCGGGTCGTCCCCTTATATACACGGGTGACGCCCGTCGGTCCACAGAGTCCCACACCGGTTCATACTCGTATCCCGGTGGGTCTCTCTCTATTCCTAACTCACAATACAAGTTTACATACCAAGCCGATTTATAGATATAGGTTCTAAACCGACTACAGGCCTTGGGCCTTCATCTGCTTAATCACCTTTACACTACTAATGAAGTTAACCCGGCCCAGGTAGGCCGGTTCACACCCAGTGGTAATATCCCCAACACCATGGGTTCATAAACCCATGCCCTTTCCTCCTAAACCATCCAAGACAAAGGATGATGAGGATTTTGAGCGCTTTGCTGAAATGATTAGACCTATCTTCTTACGTATGCGCTTAACTGATATGCTTAAATTATATCCTTATGCTAAATACATGAAGGATATCATTACAAATAAAATAAAGATACTGAAAGCTGAAATTTCCATCATGCTTGCTAATTACACTTTTAAAGGTGGAATACCAAAGAAACTTGGAGATCGAGGGGTACCAACTATACCATGCTCCATTAAAAGAAACTATGTTAAAACTGCTTTATGTGATCTTGGAGCCGGTGTTAGTGTTCTGCCTCTCTCTTTATATCGTAGACTTGAATTGAATAAGTTGACACCTACTGAAATATTTTTGCAAATGGCTGATAAATCAACTGCTATACCTGTCGGTATTTGTGAGGATGTGCCTGTTGTGGTTGCAAATGTCACTATCTTAACGGACTTTGTTATCTTGATATTCCTGAGGACGATAGTATGCCAATTATCCTTGGTAGACCCTTTTTGAATACTGCAGGGGATGTTATTGATTGCAACAAAGGCAATGTCACTTTTCATGTTAATGGTAATGAGCATACGGTACACTTTCCGTGGAAACAACCTCAAGTTCATAGCATCAATTCTATTGGAAAAGTTCCAACTATCATTATTGGAGGTTTTGAATTTCCTCTTCCTACTGTCAAGAAAAAGTATGATATTCTTATTGTTGGGGATGTTCATATCCCCGTTGAGGTAACCTAGTGGTATTCGAAATTTCTCCGGTTCTATGTTATTCGGAATGAGTTTGTTAACAAGACTTGATCAACCTTGTTAGTGGATTCATTTTTATGATCATGAGATGGATGAAACTAGAAGGCACAACCTTCTGTACCCTCTTTTTACTTTCTATTATTTAGAATAAATAAAGCAAAAATAGTATTATCTGTCTGTTTTCTGAATTATCCGTGCAATAAAAAATATCCCAAAAATAAAAGTGCTCCAAATGCCCTGCAAATTTAGTATGATTTTTTATGGAATATTTGAGGATTTTAGGCACTGAGAACACTACAGGGGGGCAAGCACGTGGCCACGAGGGTGGAGGGCGCGCCCACACCCCCTGAGCGTGCCCTCCTGTCTCGTGGGCCCACGGTGGCCCCCCTCCACTTATTCCTGCACACACACACACTCCATCTTCCTCTCAAAAAAATTCCCATCCAGCTCAAGCACGAGTTCTAGCTCATTTTGCTGCGATTTTCGATCTCCTCCTCAAAGCTCCATTCACAAAACTGCATTGGGAGATTGTTGCTTGGTATATGACTCCTTCATTGGTCCAAGTAGTTTTTGTTCTAGTGCTTCATTCATTGCACATTTTTGCTGCATAGGTGACCCTGTTCTTGAGCTTGCATGTCAAATTTATGAGGTCCCAAGTAATTCTAATGCATGATATAGGCTCTAGGCACTTGTGGGAGTAGTTGCTACCAATCTTGTTTAGTTTGATTCACTTTTATTTTGAAGTTACTAAAAAAATCAGAAATTTTTCAGAGAAAGAAATATGTCCAGGAGAATGTACCGAGGTGGTTCCTCAACAAAGAGAGGACCTAGGTGTGCTATGCGCGAGCAAGACGATGAACCACCAAGGGAAGCAGAAGTGCGGGCTTGTGAATGGCCGTCAGATGATTTTATGGTCAATGCGGGCATTAAGGATGAATTTGACGCATATGTGCGTAATGCCGATCTTGAGGACTTCATACAAGATAAGTGTCCTCAGTGCTACCAATTGACTGATTCATTCGTGAGAAGGTTTAAATTCTCATCTTCGCGTAATTCTCAGAATGTCCTATTTGATATTTATGATGAATCTTATACCATGGACCTAGAAGATTTTACTACTGCTTGCAAACTCCTGCAGTGGGGCAATGTTTATGAACCCCACAAATCTGAATATAAAGACTTCCTTGCTAGTATTACTGTGGGAGAATCTAGGGACATAGCACAAGCTACCATAGGGAGCATTCATTTTCCTGCTATACATTATTGTGCTCTCTTGATTGGTAGATGCATTAACGGTAAAGATGAAGCATGTCACATGTGTGTCCCTGATCTTTGTGTCCTCAAGAGTGCTGTATTAGGTAATAAAGATTTTAACTTGGGGGCAATAGTTGCACGTAGGTTGCATAATGATGGTTTATCTGGAGATTTGTTTGGAGGAATTTATGCGACCCGTGTTGCTAATTATCTTGGTATATCCCCACTTGAGGGTGATATGGTGTTGCCTCCTGCTTATTTATAATATGACACGATGGTCAGACATCATTTTCTTTTGAGGAATGAACAATTAATTCCTCCAGTATCGACTAATCTTTGACAGACGTCGCGCTGTCCATGTTACTCTCCCCGATCCTTCCCTTTTTGATTACTAGGCAAAACAAAGATATGTTGTTACTAGGGAGGAGGCAGCCGAACACGAGGGGAGAGCGGAGGCAACTCGTCAACATGCCGCAGCTCAAGATGCATTGGCTGCTGCATCTCAGTACGGCTATCCTTGGCATTAGACCAACTTAGGCCAAAAGCCTAAGCTTGGGGGAGTACGTATTTCCCACCGACTTTACATTCATGTTCACACTCTATTCTAGTTGTTGGTGCTCATACTCTTTCATTGTATTATCCATGCCAGTTTAATTTCTTTTTCTAGCTTTCTTCTTATGTGTTTGATAAACCTTAAGAAAAACAAAAAAAAATAGTTAGTTTAATTTCCATGCTTGTAGTAGTAATTAAAAAGAAAACCCAAAAATATTTCTTGTTCTTCTTTCTACTTGTTGGGAGCTTTCCCGTGTAAATAGTTTTATTTTCTTTCCTTTCCTTTGGGGTCAAGAGTAGAAGACCATATTGAAAATGCTTAGTGGCTCTCATATGCATGATTGTTGATTTAACATAGAGCCCATATTACTTTGTCTTCTCTCTTGAATTGAATGCTTGCAGATTCCAGCTTAGTCCAATGCACGTGCACTATTATTATTATACACACAGTTCGATCGTGCAAGTGAAATGCAATAATGACAATATATGATGGACTGATTGAGATGAGAAAAGCTGGTATGAACTCGACCTCTCTTGTTTTTGTAAATATGACGAGTTCATCGTTCCTGATTCATCCTATTATGAAGTAAACATATTTGCAATGACATTTAGAGATTATAGTTGCTTATGCCATGCATAATTAGCTATGAGTTATAATGGTTTACCTTGCGTGCCAACATACTATTAAAATGATTATGATGTGGTATGATGGGATGGTATCCTCCTTTGAATGAATTGAATGACTCGACTTGGCACATGTTCACGCATGTAGTTGAAATAAATCAGCATAGCCTTCACAATATTCATGTTCATGGTGGATTATATCCTACTCATGCTTGCACTTGGTGTAAATTAATTTTAATGCATGTTCATGACTGCTGTCGCTCTCTCAGTTGGTCGCTTCCTAGTCTTTTGCTAGCCTTCACCTGTACTAAACGAGAATATTGCTTGTGTGTCCAAACTCCATAAACCCCAAAGGTATTCCATATGAGTCCACCATACCTTCCTATATGCAGTATTTACCTGCCGTTCCAAGTAAATTTGTATGTGCCAAACTCCAAACCATCAAATAAAATTCTGTTTTGTATGCTCGAGCAGCTCATGTTTCAACTAGGGCTGTTTGTATCTTCCATGTTAGGTGGGTTATTCTCAAGAGGAGTGGACTCTGCTCCTCATTCACGAGAAAATGGCGGGTAACCGGGATGCCCAGTCCCATGATCAAAAAGATCAAAGCAAATCAAAATAATTAAACAAAACTCCCCGAGGGCTGTTGCTAGTTGGAGGCACTCGTTGTTTCGAGCAAGCCATGGATTGATGCTTGTTGGTGGTGGGGGAGTATAAACTTTTACCATTCTGTTTGGGAACCACCTATAATGTATGTAACATGGAAGATATCGTCATCTCATAGTTGTTGCGTTGACAGTGAAAGTATGCCGCTCAAAATTTTATTCATCTCTATTTTAAAATCGAGCTCTGGCACCTCTACAAATCCCTGCTTCCCTCTGCGAAGGGCCTATCTATTTACTTTTATGTTGAGTCATCACCCTATTATAAAAAATCACCCGCTGGAGAGCACACTGTCATTTGCATGCATTACTATTAGTTTATATTGGGTATGACTTGACTGGATCTCTTTTACCATGAATTACAATGTTTAGTCAGTCCTTGATCTTTAAAGGTGCTCTGCATTTATGTTTTGCGGTCTCAGAAAGGGCTAGCGAGATACCATCTTGTTATATCATATCATGATTGTTTTGAGAGAGTGTTGTCATCCGAGTTTTACTATTATGGCTCGCTAGTTGATTATGCCATTGATATGAGTAAAATGAGACCTAAGTGTTATTGTGAATATGGTTAGTGTAAGTGCATCTAGTGCCACCCCTACTTGGTTTTGGAGTATTGATGACAAAGTTGGTTGAGGAACTAATGCGTTTGTGAGAATTGCAGGATAACGCAGGTAGTGTCCCTTATTGATTCGGTTTACCTACCGGAGATGACCCCTAAAAATGTATGAAGACATTGATGACAATGGTGGTAATGTGAAGATATTCATATTGAAGACTATGACATGAGAAGACATTGAGTGAAGACTATGGAGCGCGAAGACTGTGTTGTTTCGCTGTTTCCTTTTCTTCATTGTTGAGTCATAGGAACCACCGTACTGTTAAGTGGGGTCCAAGTGAACTAAGTCAGAGTGACTGAAGTGATGCTCAACCCAAATCCTATGTCTTCGAGTGAAGATAATGTGCGCAAATCTTATCCAGAGCTGGATGAGTCAGCTTTGCTTGTAGCCCAAGTAAAGTTGCCGTGTGTGTTTGAAATCTGACCATTGGAACACGTGTCAGTTCCTTAGTGACCCAGGGTCATTTCGGACATATCAGGTCGGGTTGCCCAGTGGCTATAAATAGCCCACCCCCTACACCATAAATTGGTGGCTGCTCAGAGTAATTCTACGGCTTTTGTCGTTTTGAGAGCAACCCACCTCGAAGCCTTGAGAGAGAAATCCTTGCGAGGACCAAGCCCAAACACCCAGAGCCAAAGAGTGTTAGGCATCACTGAAGTCTTTCTGTCCGTGTGACCTGAAGACCTATTACACTTGAGGACTGTGTATCCTCCAGTCGGTTAGGCGTCGCGTTCTGAGCATCCAAGAGTCATTGTGGATTGCCGGTGAACGAAGTCTGTGAAGGTTTGGAAGTCTGCCTTGAAGACTTACCAGAGTGATTGGGCGAGGACTAGGTGTCCTTAGCTCAAGGGGAATAAGGTGAAGATGTGGTCTTCTGAGTTGAATCTCAGCCTCCCTAACCAGACGTACAGTTGTCACAGCAACTGGAACTGGTCTAACAATTCCTGTGTCTTCAACAAGCGACTGGTTCTATCTTCTCCCTTCCTTTACTTAAGTTTGTCTTTGTGAAGTCATTGCCTATCTGTGTATCTGTTTGACTTCATTGCTTGACTACTACTGTTGATTGGCTTCATACTATCTTCCATCCTGATCCTTACTACTTAGCTGCCATTAGTCCTGTACTTTCATAACATTGCATACTTGACTATGGTTTGCTTATCGTAGTTTATCTTCCGCTGCATATCAACTAGGTCATTTCTATTGTTTGCCTTCGAAACTTTCAAGTTTTGAAGACTTTCATAAAAATCGCCTATTCACCCCCCCTCTAGTCGATACTAGCACTTTCAATTGGTATCAGAGCAAGGTACTCCCTTGTTCTGTGTGATTCGGTTTAACCACCTGGAGTTTCAGCTATGTCGACTGCAGGGATAATCAAAGTCTCCGCTGCTTGCCCCGTGTTCGATGGAACTGAATATCCCTACTGGAAGCATAAGATGCGCATGCATCTTGAAGCCATTGATATCGACCTCTGGTATGTCGTCAAGAATGGTGTTCCCAAAACTGGTGAAGGTGTCACCCCCACTGATGTTAAGAAGTTCATTCAACTGGACTCTACTGCAAAGAACATCATCTGTGGTCATCTGACCAAAGGACAGTATGGCCGTGTGAGTGCTATGGAAACGTCGAAGCTAGTCTGGGACTGGCTATCCAAGGTCAACAAAGCGTCTCAACCCAGAGAGATCAAAGGATCAGTGTTCTTCGCAACCTCTTCAACTGCTTCAAGAGAAACGACAATGAAAATGTCCAGCTCACGTTTGATCGTCTGACTGACATCACAAATGAACTTCAAGCTCTTGGCGCCACTGAGATCACCAAGCATGAAATCGTCAAGACCCTACTGAGATCACTTGACAGCTCCTTTGACACCCTTGCCCTCATGATACAAGAACGTCCTGACTTCAAGACACTCGATCCGTCTGATATACTTGAGAGGCTCAACACACATGAGTTCCAGCTTTCTGAGAAAAGAGAAATCTATGGTCCCAATTATGGCCGAACTCGCGCCTTGAAGGCAAAAGTGGTTTCCTCATCTGAAGAAGAATCTGACTGCGTTCTGATGATCCTGAAGACATTGGAAAGGAACTTGCCATGCTTGTGAAGAAGTTTCAGAGGTTCACTAAGAAGAAGGGCTTCAGAAAGCCTTCACGATCTAGCTCCAAGAATGATGAAGCTTCCACCCATGACCACAAGAAGAGAACCTGCCACAAGTGCAAGAAACCTGGTCACTACATATCTGAGTGTCCACAGTGGGACAATGAGAAGACGAAGAAGAAGAGCAAGGAATATGATTCTGATGACAAGAAGAAGAAGAAATCCTCAAAGTCTTCCTCTAAGTCTTCTTCCAAGTCTTCATCACCCAAGAAGAGCTCATCTGGCAAGGCTCGTGCCTTTATTGGCAAGGAAATGGATTCAGAGGAGGAGTCCGCTTCTGAGGAGGCGGAGGTGGAGTCTAGAGAGGAGTCCGACCCTGGCGTTGCAAGTCTGGCTCTAGCCACAGCCTATGTTGCCAAGTCCATCTTCAACACTGAAGACAATAACTTCCACACCAACGCTGAAGTTGATGACATGGACGATCCTGCTCCCACCTACTGCTTCATGGCACGTGGTGCCAAGTTAAAATCACGCGATGCTTACTTTCAAACATCAAGTGAAGATGGCTTTGATTGTGAATCCAAACCCAGCTACAAAACACTTGCTAAAATTGCTACTGAACAACAAAGGGCTATGGAACATACTCAAAAATTGTTAGACAAAAGCGATGACATGTTGGACGCGGAAATGACACGTTTACAGTCCTTAGTAGAAGACATAAAAAATCTTCATGCTAAGTACCAAGAACTTGAAAGTCTTCATGAGACGCTCTCAACCACATATGAAAAGCTCTCCTATGATTATCTTCAAAGGAAGCAAGAGCTTGAGAAATTGAAAGCGACTCATGAAGATCTTCAAAAAGAGAATGAGTCACTTCGTGCTCAACAGATCAGTCCCACTTAGGATGGATTTGAACCACCATGTCTAAAATGCATTGAGCGTGATAACGCTACATCTATTGCTGAATGTTCCACTGCTGCTGCTGTTTCATTGTCTTCAACTACTGATGCGGTTACTAACCCCTCTGCGGAGGATACAACTACTATTGCTAATGAAAATGCTAGGTTGAAGACATTGCTTGAAACAGGGATGTACAAAAGTTTGAAGGGACATCAAACACTCTGCGATGTCCTCAAAAAGCAGATTCTGAACCGAAACCCTAGGAAAGAGGGTGTTGGGTTCGAGAGGAAAATGAATGCTGATGGTTCCTACTGGAAGCCTGAGAAGTATCCCAAAACCACATGGGTTGCTGCAAAGGAACCTTCAGTGGATCCATCCACTTTAGCTGGATTTACTTGTGCTAATCCTATTATCATTGATGAATCATTTGATGCAAACTATAAACTATTCAAAAATCAGAATGGTGAAGTGTTTGCCAGGTATATTGGTACTAACTGCAGGAATGGACCACCTATGAAGAAGATCTGGGTTCCCAAAAGCTGCCTTGAGAATCTTCCAGTGAATGTCATCATGACACCACCAGGGAAGAAGACAAACCCCAGACCAAAGGCATCATATGGTCCAACGGCTTCATACGAATACAGGACTCACTTGAGTCACCCTAACGCCAATGTTTTGCAGGGAAATCATACTCAGACTCATGAATATGAGCATGTGTCTTCAAACCGCTATGTTCATAGATCTAAGAACTTTTCTGCTTATTCACATGAGTATCATTCATCTCCTGCAAGGCTATTTGCTAGGGCTTCAAAGCCAAAATTCTCAGATGCTGCACTTAGACTCATTGCTTCTAAGCCACCCCTGAAAATGTGGGTGGTGAAGAAGAATTAACTCTCTTTTGCAGAATATGGTCTCCAGCCAGCAATCAAAAGCGTCCGATATTATTGCTGGGGACCTAAAACATAAAGGGACGCATGATAAAATGACTTACTATGTATTTCACATATGAGTCTCTTACCTGTCATACTGTGTGTTCTAATCTTGATCTAAGCTGTGATAATCCTAGTGTGCGTCAAATGCTTATGCTTCACAACATACCTTGTGAAGCCTATCCTCCTAACTGCACTGTAGGCATGTCACCAAAAGCTTCAGAATGGATTATTGACAGCGGATGCACTAATCATATGACTGGTGATCGAAGTCTTCTCATGGACTCAACCTTACGTCCATCCGACAAGAGTCAAATCACATTTGGTGACACTGGTAAAAGCAAGGTATTGGGTCTAGGTAGAGTTGCAATCTCTAAGGATCAACACATGGATAAAGTGATGCTTGTTGAATCCCTTGGGTTCAACTTAATGTCTGTCTCAATGCTTTGTGACTTGAACATGATTGTGCTATTTGGAAAATATCGTTGCCTTGTACTAATGGAATCTGACAAGTCTCTAGTCTTTGAAGGATATAGGAAAGATGATCTATACATGGTAGATTTCTCAGCATGTCCACAGCTTGCCGTATGTCTTCTCACAAAAGCTTCAGAATGTTGGCTCTGGCATCGAAGACTGGGGCATGCTGGCATGAGGAACTTCCACACACTCGTCAAGAAGAAGCATGTCATTGGCATCGAGGATGTGAAGTTCAAGAAAGATCATTTGTGTGGTGCCTGTGAAGCAGGGAAGATGACTAGGGCGAAGCACCCCTCGAAGACAATCATGACAACATCTCAACCCTTCGAGCTGTTACACATGGATTTATTTGGACCTACTCACTACTCCACCCTAACAACAACTGCTTGTTTGTATGGCTTCGTCATTGTTGATGACTACTCAAGATACACATGGGTGCATATAATTCTCTACAAGACTGAAGTACAAGATGTCTTAAGACGATTCACCAATCGAGCAATGAACAATTATGGCGTCAAGATCAAGCATATCAGAAGTGACAATGGCACTGAATTCAAGAACACCGGTCTTGATCTTTATCTGGATACAATGGGAATCACTCATGAGTTCTCTGCTCCATACACACCTCAGCAAAATGGCATCATTGAGCACAAGAATAGAACTCTAATTGAGATGGCTCGAACAATGCTCGATGAGTACAAGACACCAAGAAAGTTCTGGCCTGAAGCTATCGATACAGCTTGTCACATTATCAACCGTGTCTACATCCACAAGCTTCTGGGCAAAACATCCTATGAGCTCCTTACTGGCAAGAAGCCAAATGTCAGCTACTTCAGGGTCTTTGGTGCTAGATGCTGGATCAAGGATCCCCATCACAAGTCGAAGTTTGCACCTAAGGCTCACGAAGGCTTCATGCTTGGCTATGGAAAGGACTCGCACTCTTACAGAGTCTTCAACCTCTATCTCTACAAGATCGTTGAAACTGTGGATGTGAGATTTGATGAAACCAATGGTTCACAAAGAGAACTCCTGCCGAGTACACTTGATGAAGCTCCTACAAGCGAATCTATCAAGCTGATGGGAACTGGTGAAATCATGCCCTCTGAAGCACAGCCTGAAGAGGAACTTATCATTTCTGCACCTAACCAACCTGAAGACAATGCTCAGACCAAAGATAATCCTCCCAATGATGACAATGATCAGCAAGAGCAAAATCTTCGTCCTGTTCATCCTCGTGTTGCAAATGAAGTGCAAATTGAGAAGATAATTGACAGCATCAATGCACCTGGTCCATTGACTCGCTCAAGAGCAACACAGTTAGCAAACTTCTATGGACACTTTTCATTTGTGTCAATATCGGAACCCAAGAAAGTTGCTGAAGCCTTCATGGAACCTGAATGGATTCAAGCTATGCAAGAAGAACTTCAATAGTTCAAGCTGAACAATGTTTGGGAACTGGTCAAGCGACCTGACCCTCGCAAGCATAACATTATTGGAACAAAATGGATATATCGAAACAAGCAAGATTAGCATGGTCAAGTCATCAGAAACAAAGCACGCCTTGTGGCTCAAGGATATACTCAAGTAGAAGGAATCGACTTCGATGAAACATTTTCTCCTGTGGCTAGGCTTGAAGCTATTCGCATACTGCTAGCCTACGCTAATCATCACAACATCTTGTTATACCAAATGGATGTGAAGAGTGCATTTCTCAATGGCAAGATTGAAGAAGAAGTATATGTCGCTCAACCTCCTGACTTTGAAGATCCAAAACATCCTGATATGGTGTATAAGCTAAACAAAGCACTGCATGGCCTCAAACAAGCTCCTCGTGCATGGTATGATACGATCAAAGACTTCCTGAAGAGCAAAGGCTTCAAACCTGGATCCCTCGATCCCACACTCTTCACGAAGACATATGATGGTGAACTGTTTGTGTGCCAAATCTATGTGGACGACATAATCTTCGGCTGCACCAACCAGAAGTATACTGATGAGTTTGGATACATGATGCAAGAGCAATATCAGATGTCCATGATGGGTGAGCTGAAGTTCTTCCTTGGTCTTCAAATTCGTCAGCAAAGCAATGGCATCTTCATATCTCAAGAAAAATATCTCAAAGATTGTCTGAAGAAGTTTGGAATGGAAGACTGCAAAGGCTACACGATGCCAATGCCAGCCAAACACCATCTTGGTCCCGACGACAATGGTAAAGAGTTTGAGCAAAAGGTATACCGCTCCATGATTGGTTCTTTACTTAATCTATGTGCATCTAGGCCAGATATTATGCTTAGTGTTTGCATGTGTGCTCGATTCCAAGCGGCACGAAAGGAATCACATCACTTAGCTGTGAAGCGAATTCTTTGATATTTGGCTTACACCCCAACACTCGGATTATGGTATCCCAAGGGCTCAAAATTTGATCTGGTTGGATTCTCGGATGCTGATTATGCTGGTGACAAGGTGGATCACAAGTCTACATCAGGCACATGTCACTTTCTGGGTCGATCACTTGTCTGTTGGTCTTCAAAGAAGCAGAACTGTGTATCACTCTCAACTGCTGAATCTGAATACATTGCTGCTGGATCTTGTTGTGCTCAGCTTCTCTAGATGAAGCAAACTCTCAAGGACTATGGCATAAATCTGAAACAAGTACCTCTCTTCTGCGACAACGAAAGTGCCATCAAGATAGCCAACAATCTAGTTCAGCACTCGAAGACAAAGCACATTGAAATTCGTCATCACTTTTTCAGAGATCATGTCATGAAGAAAGATATCGACATCATTCATGTCAACACTGAAGAGCAACTGGCAGATATCTTCACAAAGCCCTTGGATGAGAAAAGGTTTTGCAAGTTACGGTGTGAGCTAAATATCTTGGAATCCTCTAATGTCCTGTGATCAGGCACACATCCTAACACTTATGCATGTTGATGACTTAGATGTGCAACACACGAAGTACTGTATATGTTCAATCAACGAAGACTTACATTCTGAGTGTGAATACATTAACATGGAATTTGACTTCGGAGCGCCACGATACTTGTGCGCCGTGTCTGGGTCTAATACTTCCTATACGGTGGGTAACGCCACCACAAAATTTCTCTGTTTGAAGTGTTTCACTCATGGCGTTATTTTTGCAATGACTTCACATTGGTTTTGTCTTCAGTTTTAATTTATCTTCATGATTTGCTTCACTATGATGATTTGATTGCTTTCTGAAATATATATATATATATATTATATATATATATATATATATATACTAGTGTTCTGTCCTCTACAACATTCACTTATAGCTATGTCTTCAAGATTGAATCTTTTGAACTAAGTGAATGTGATCGGACCCTAACCTCTCTATGCTTTCAATCTCAAACTCTATCTGTCCAAATCATATGCATTCTATTGAAACTGTTGAATGTCTTCTCTGTGTCCTAGTCAGCAGAAGGCACAAAGAAAAAACATTAAGACTGTTTTAAATAACTCATCTTTATTGTTGAAATCCGGAGAAGCCGGAACAACCATCCAACATGCCTGGCGGGCGTGGGAACGTGGGACAACTCTGAGTATGTTGCATGCTTGCCACGTGCCCCTCAAATGTGAACCGCGAGGGGCACCAACGTAATTGCACTGTGCCGCACACCTACTTATAAATACTTGTCCCCTGCGGTAAAGAAATCCTTCTTCCACCTCTCCACCTCGTCAAAACCCTAGCGCCACCGCTAGCTCTCGACGACACTGGCGAAGAAGCGCTTAGCTGCAGCGACTTCTCCGATGCCGTCCTCACGCCGGCCACGGACATCGTCCTCTCCGCCGTCACCGTAAGTGTCCTCCGTCGCCAAGTTAGGGCACGATGGACTGAACTGCTCGGTCTCTTATTCGTCCCATCTAGCAGTTCTTCATGCGGTAATTATAACTCTATTTTTACCACCTTTTGATCTTCAAGATTTCATCCTATTTTCTGAAAGTGGTTTCTACTTACACTGTGTTAGATCTATTCTGTCCGCATCTCGTACTGCCTAGTCTATTCACTTAGATTTCCTATCTAGTTTGATTCCTCACTTGTACTTATTCACGGATTGGTACAAATCTGGAACCAACTCACCTCATATAAGTGAATGTCTTCGCATCATGAGGTCAATGTCTTCAAACTGATTTATCTTCAAAATCTTCTGAGAATGCATATGACCTCTTCCCCTTCCCTCGCATCTCTAATGCTGTCACAGGTACATGTCTGTGGGAGAATCCCTTGGTTCTCATAGTCTGCATTCGTTTGCAGAATACTTACAGCATCACATTAATTCTCCTGAAGCCAGTTCCTGCTTGACCAGCAAGCGTAAGTATCTGAAGCCTTTGAACGTATTGAAGCCATTCAGTTTGAAGTTCATGGCTACAGAGAAATCAGTAAGGAAGGGTGGCAGACAGCATCGAGGGTGTACATCAAAAGATCTGCCTGATGATCTAGCAGAGCTCTACAAGACAGATCCTGAAGAGAATTATCATCAACGCAAGACACGAATCCAATGGATTCGACGCTATTGGGCTGAACATTGGTTCAAATACAAGTTCGTGACCCAGGAATATGTTGAGAAGAATGCTATCAAAAGTCCTTGGGGTGATATTCTCTATCGAGGCCTTCAACCCAAGAACAAAGCTGAAGCTATTGCACAAGAATTCTATCCTTGCATGGTCCGTGGACCTCAGCCTGAGAATGCCGATCCCACATCATTACTCTGGTGTCGTGATGAAGCTCTCTTCAAACGCAACTTCCAGCACGCAAAGGCTTCGGCCAAGGAAAACAAGAAGTCATTGGGATTAGACTTCAACCCTGGTCCCTCTGCTCCCCGTGCTGACGGCTCACGTGATGCGGAACCAAATGTCATTGGCCCCTTCTCCAACCTTGATGGCCTCATCACTTACATCTTGGTCCATGGTGCCAAAGTGGATCATTCTGATAATGATGCTGACACTAATGGAGCCCCAACTCCTCCTCCAAGGCCGCTGAAGCCAAAGAAAATTAAGGCTTCAACATCAGCTGCACCTCCGAAAGCTTCTCGTGTGAAGCCTCTGGCCACCGCACCTCCTGAAGACAGTGTGCAATCTGAAGATCAGTCCCGAATCTCCAAGAAGATGGAGAAGAAAAAGCTAATCGTCAGGCATACTGATCAAACCCTGACTCCTGCTGATATTCTGCGTGAAGATCCCATTGATCTGTATAGCGATGAAGATCTTGCAGATGATGCCCTTGAGCAATTGATCGAAAGCAAGGAAGAAGCAGAGATCTTCAACAACCCGCCTCTCTTCGATGTGGCAATCATCCATAACTTCATTGATGAGTGGTTTGATACACCAAACCTCAGCTTTGACGATCTGCAGCTTCCCATTGGCCTCAGCGTCTCCTTTAATGGCGCCATTGCTTCCGAGCTAGCTCTTGCTCAGCGCATCATTGAGTTGAAGAACAAAATTGATTATGAGAAGGCTCAGTTCAAGAAGCATGTTGCGAAGCTCAGTGTGCAAGATGTCAAAAACTTCAAGGTCATGCTGCATGAGCTCAAAGAAGCCTTTCTCAAGAAGCGCCAAGAAGCTCAAGGCTCTCGCGAGCGTATGAAGAATTTGGCTGACAAGTGTGTGCTTGCCTACAATGAGGCTGAGAAGCGCAAGTCTCTTGGCCGTCCTGGCATTGACCCCAGGATGGCTGCAAAGAAGAAGAAGAAGCTCTCTACTGCCCAACCTGCGCCTTCTAGTCAAGAAGCACCTCGCATTATCTTCCCAAGCAGCATGACTGGCTCGAAGCCAAAGGTCTCAACTACCGCTTCAGAACAGAAGAAGACGAGGGCTGCAGAGGCTGAAGCCAGAAAAAGGAAAACCTCAGAAGCCTCTGATGCTGCTCCCTCCAAGAAGAAGCGCAAAACCAAGAAAAGTCGGGCTGCTCCCACAGAGCCCCTTGTTGTTGAATCCATCTCAGTGGTTCATCCTACATCTGCAACCCAAGAACTACGTATAACTGTTCATGAGCCTGCTTCCACAGAGGCTCCTGAAGTTGAAGAAATTCCAGCAGTTGATCCTATAACTACTGAAGACATTGGTCACCATGACAATGTAGAAGATGATGAAGTTCTTCCTCAAATTGAATACAATGTGGTATCATTGCCTGTTCTCACGAACAGCGAAATCATCAGCATTGGTCGTCCTCTAACGCCAATTTCTCAGGATGCATCATGGGCTGATCACCCGCAACAACAAGACTCCCCCAGTACTCCCCAACAACAACAACAAGCCACACCATCTGTGCATATTGAAGAGGAAGAGGACCTACCTAGTCCATCTCCCAAGGCGTCGCCTGTCCTACAAAGGCTTCGCAAAGGACCAAGGCCTCAAGTCCCTCTTCCGAGCGTTCCAGAAGGAGAAGTGCATCATCAACCAGTTGCACGTCAAGTGTTTTCTGAAGCCACTCCAACTGAGAATGTCTCCGCGTCTGAAGCCCAAGCCGCTGAAGACAATCCGGCTGCATCAGCCGATGAAAGACAAGAAGACGTACGTGTCCCTACTCCCCCAGTTACTGAAGAAGCTGTTCCTGATGTGAACGTGCCAGTGCCTGACCCTCCAGCTCATCAAGTGGAGGTTGAAAATCTTGAAGCTGCCACTACCAACGCAAGTGAAGCCAAGGATGTAATCATGGCTGAAGCTAATGTGGAGCTTGAACCAACCAGTGTGCCTGAAACCAATGAGGCAGCTGCTTCCGAAGCACCTGCTGTGCAGCCTGAAGTCTCAGCTGCTGCCACTGCTCCTGTTCCGCCACCAAGGCCCTATACAATTGAGCAAGCATACAACCATGGCGAGCTAATCACAGTAAGATGGCCCGTTCTGGTCCCTCCGCCTAATGTCTCTGGTCCTCAGTTTGACTATCACATTGAGCATAGGCCTCAGGTCCAGAAGCCAAAGCCAAGACTACCAAGGTTTTCAGGTACTGCCACATCTGTCGGGTCCTTCAATGCAAATGGCTTCAAAAGCCACAACACATTCTTTGACAGCTCAAAGAACCCCTACACAAGGCCAAGAATATCATCAGATCGTTTCTGGAGTCATCAGCAGCGCAGCTATTACTCCTGTGTTCTGTATGATCAAGGGCGCATTTCCCTCATATGTGCCTCGACACTGAAGTGGACTGCTGTGCTTAGAAGAAGCACTTGACTGTTTTCGTGATGCCGGTCTGCTCAGCTTCGTAACTGACAAAGAACATTGGAATGAAGAACTTATGCTTCAATTCTATGCTACCCTCCACATTCGCGGCTACAACAGAGACATCAAGACATGGGTTCTCAAGTGGATGACTGGAAATGTTCATCATGAAGCCAAAGCTCTTGACATCATTGAGCTTACAGGCCTATCCACTCCCGGAGATCTCTATGAACCTGACTGCCAACTACACCGCAATGCACAGGAGAGCATCTTCCACAAGCCTGAACCCAATATGAGCCAGATGTTGAGCATGATGAAGCCTTTGCCATCTGACGCTGAATATCCAACAGAGTTCTTTGTTGATGACCTTGAGTATCTGCCGCGCACCATATATCACATCATTAGGTGGACTCTATGGCCTATCAAAGGACACTCATCAGCTGCTAAACTTGAAGGAGCCATGAAGACATTGGTCTTCTATATCCTCAATGGCATCAACTTCAACTCTCAAGAATTCTTCATCAGGCAACTTGCTGCTTCTGGATCTGACCTTTTTGGTCTGAAGTTTTATGCTCCATGGGTCATGCGCCTCATCAAGCGACACTCTTCTGTCAACTATCAGCCCTCTGCTCGCAATCATCTGATCTTTCTACCAGAGGTTGATATGTCAGTTGAAGCCATATACCCTGAGCCTACCAAGGAGCCTCTTTGTCTTCAAAATGCTGATCACCAAAGCTTCACTCAGTCCATGGAAGGCACTCAAGCAGTAACACGTATCTACCCAATGGCTGGAAATACTCGTCTGCCTCATCGTGCACCTACTGAAGCCACTGAAAGCACCATTGCACAAAGGCCTAAGAAGCGCTCTCGGGTCCTCAATGACCGAGAACTTCTTGTGGCTCTGCATCAGAAACAGGATAAGCATCATTTCTGGCTCAAGCGTCAGATGCAAAGTCTCTTGGTGGATGTAAATCGCATTCGAAATCTTGCCACCAAAAATGCATTTGTTGCTCACGAAACTTGCCGGCGCTCATGGAAGAGTTTGATCCTACTTAGTGCTGAAGCAGATCTTCAAGACGATGGCTTCACTGAAAGATTCAAGTTTGACTCCACTCCTCCATGGACTGCTGTCCTACGTCGAACTCCATCACTTGAAGACTCTGACTATTCTTCCTCCGCGGCAACTATGAATGCAAGAGTGATCGATGATGAAGATGATGCTACTTCACCGCCTCCTCCTACTGCATGCATCGACACTGCACCAAGTACGTCTGCACCGCCAAGCAACAACGACAACCCTGCTGCTTCTACTCCTCAATAGGACGAGTAGATGCTCTATGTCTTCAAACCTTTTTGGTCATTACTGACAAAAGGGGGAGAAGCGTATGAGTTGATAGTCTTCAAGCAGGTTCATATGGGCGGTTGCTTTATATTTTGCCTCGTGCTTACAACTCTCGTTTTTGAAACATTTGGTTTTTTGAGTTGTAACACTTAAACTCGATGGTCGTCTGCTATTTATTTGCTTTACTCCGCTTGTGCGATGATAACTTCTGCACTTAGATCATTATGCAGACGTCCATTTTTCATTATGCATGTCATTCTATTTTGCTATATCATTTCATGCATGATGAATTATCTTCATAAGTTGAAGTGGATCTCCACAAGTACAACCTGCCATGTGCATTTGCATTCCAAAAGCAAATTACTTATATGCACATCTTTAGGGGGAGCCCTTGCTACTTTTGAAGACAATACCCTATCCTTTACAATTTCACATACTTTATCCCCGTTGAAAACTTCAACCAGTTTGTCATCAATCACCAAAAAGGGGGAGATTGTAAGTGCATCTAGTGCCACCCCTAGTTGGTTTTGGAGTATTGACGACAAAGTTGGTTGAGGGACTAATGCGTTTGTGAGAATTGCAGGATAACGCAGGTAGTGTCCCTCATTGATTCGGTTTACCTACCGGAGATGACCCCTAAAAATGTATGAAGACATTGATGACAATGGTGGTAATGTGAAGATATTCATATTGAAGACTATGACATGAGAAGACATTGAGTGAAGACTATGGAGCGCGAAGACTGTGTTGTTTCGCTGTTTCCTTTTCTTCATTGTTGAGTCATAGGAACCACCGTACTGTTAAGTGGGGTCCAAGTGAACTAAGTCAGAGTGACTGAAGTGATGCTCAACCCAAATCCTATGTCTTCGAGCAAAGACAATGTGAGCAAATCTTATCCAGAGCTGGATGAGTCAGCTTTGCTTGTAGCCCAAGTAGAGTTGCCGTGTGTGTTTGAAATCTGACCGTTGGAACACGTGTCAGTTCCTTAGTGACCCAGGGTCATTTCGGACATATCAGGTCGGGTTGCCCAGTGGCTATAAATAGCCCACCCCCTACACCATAAATTGGTGGCTGCTCAAAGTAATTCTACGGCCTTTGTCGTTTTGAGAGCAACCCACCTCGAAGCCTTGAGAGAGAAATCCTTGCGAGGACCAAGCCCAAACACCCAGAGCCAAAGAGTGTTAGGTATCACTGAAGTCTTTCTGTCTATGTGACCTGAAGACCTATTACACTTGAGGACTGTGTATCCTCTAGCCGGTTAGGCATCGCGTTCTGAGCATCCAAGAGTCATTGTGGATTGCCGGTGAACGAAGTCTGTGAAGGTTTGGAAGTCTACCTTGAAGACTTACCAAAGTGATTGGGCGAGGACTAGGTGTCCTTAGCTCAAGGGGAATAAGGTGAAGACGCGGTCTTCTGAGTTGAATCTCAGCCTCCCTAACCAGACGTATAGTTGTCACAGCAACTGGAACTGGTCTAACAATTCCTGTGTCTTCAACAAATGACTGGTTCTATCTTCTCCCTTCCTTTACTTAAGTTTGTCTTTGTGAAGTCATTGCCTATCTGTGTATCTGTTTGACTTCATTGCTTGACTACTACTGTTGATTGGCTTCATACTATCTTCCATCCTGATCCTTACTACTTAGCTGCCATTAGTCCTGTACTTTCATAACATTGCATACTTGACTATGGTTTGCTTACGGTAGTTTATCTTCCGCTGCATATCAACTAGGTCATTTCTATTGTTTTGCCTTCGAAACTTTCAAGTTTTGAAGACTTTCATAAAAATCGCCTATTCACCCCCCCTCTAGCCGATACTAGAACTTTTAGTTAGTTCATAATCTTTGCTGAAAACTTGAATGCTGGCTTTACATATTTACAACAACAAGAGCAAATAGAGTTTGTAAAAGTTTTTTCTTTATCACTTTTAGTTTATCAACTGAATTGCTTTAGGACAAGCAAAGGTTTAAGCTCGGGGGATTTGGTACGTCTCCAACGTATCTACTTTTCCAAACACTTTTGCCCTTGTTTTGGACTCTAACTCGCATGATTTGAATGAAACTAACCCGGACTGATGCTGTTTTCAGCAGAACTGCCATGGTGTTGTTTATTGTGCAGAAAACAGAAGTTCTCAGAATGACCTGAAAATCCACGGAGATAACTTTTGGAAAATATAAAAAATACTCGCAAAAGAATCAAGGCCAAGGGGGCCCACACCCTGTCCACGAGGGTGGGGGGCGCGCCTCCTCCCCCTGGGTGCCCCCCCTATCTTGTGGGCCCCCTGATGTTCCACAGACCTCAACTCCAACTCTATATATTCCGTTTCACGGAGAAAAAAAATCAGAGAGAAAGTTTTATCATGTTTTACGATACGGAGCCGCCGCCAAGCCCTAATCTCTCTCGGGAGGGCTGATCTAGAGTCCGTTCGGGGCTCCGGAGAGGGGGATTCGTCGCCGTCGTCATCATCAACCATCCTCCATCACCAATTTCATGATGCTCACCGCCGTGCGTGAGTAATTCCATCGTGGGCTTGCTGGACGGTGATGGGTTGGATGAGATTTACCATGTAATCAAGTTAGTTTTGTTAGGGTTTGATCCCTAGTATCCATTGTGTTCTGAGATTGATGTTGCTATGACTTTGCTATGCTTAATGCTTTTCACTAGGGACCGAGTGCCATGATTTCAGATCTGAACCTATTATATTTTCATGAATATATGTGAGTTCTTGATCCTATCTTGCAAGTCTATAGTCACCTATTATGTGTTATGATCCGACAACCCCAAGTGACAATAATCGGGATACTTCTCGGTGATGACCATAGTTTGAGGAGTTCATGTATTCACTATGTGTTAATGCTTTGGTCCGGTTCTCTATTAAAAGGAGGCCTTAATATCCCTTAGTTTCCACTAGGACCCCGCTGCCACGGGAGGGTAGGACAAAAGATGTCATGCAAGTTCTTTTCCATAAGCACGTATGACTATATTCGGAATACATGCCTACATTACATTGATGAAATGGAGCTAGTTCTATGTCACCCTATGTTATAGCTATTGCATGAGGAATCACATCCAACATAATTATCCATCACTGATCCAATGCCTACGAGCTTTTCACATATTGTGCTTTGCTTATTTACTTTTCCGTTGCTACTGTTACTACTACTACAAAACTACTATCGTTACTTTTATCACTGTTACCATTACTATCATTCTACTTTGCTACTAAATACTTTGCTGCAGATACTAAGTTATCCAGGTGTGGTTGAATTGACAACTCAACTCCTAATACTTAAGAATATTCTTTGGCTCCCCTTGTGTCGAATCAATAAATTTGGGTTGAATACTTTATCCTTGAAAGCTGTTGTGATCCCCTACACTTGTGGGTTATCAGGAGACCAAAGACGTTGGTCTGGACGCCAAGAATCCATCCACTCCGGTAAGTATTAATTTTCCGAAGATATATCTGGTCTATACATTCGATCAATACGAAACTTATCATCCCACCTCTCTGCAGGGCCGGACAAAGAAGTTGCAGCGGATTAAGATTCCGGCTCCGTTGCCCGTAGACCCAGTCACTCCTCAGTTGGAGGAGATGCCGGTCCCGACGCCCTATCGACCGTTGAAGAAGAAGACCAAGAAGAAAGGCAAGGGGCGCAAGGATGGGCCCCGCCGCAAAGGTCCTTCAGACACAGTGTCCGGAGAGACCGAGGCCATCTCCTCTCACGAGAAGGACGCGTACAAAGAGGAGGAGGAATAGGTGGAGAGCGACTGTCGACGCAAGACGAGGAGGAAGAAGAGGACAGCCTCCGAGAATCCGGAGGGAGCGATGCCGAAGAGGGGGGAGATAACCCTCTTGGTTACTTCGGACTCAGAGTCTGAACACAACCCGAAGAGGGTCCAAAGGGAGAAGCCCCTGGCCAAAACCTAAGTATCGAAAGCTTACTTGTTCAGTTTTCGCTTAATCTGCCCGTGTTATATAAATCATATCTTTATTTACCTTTCAGCCCTCCGCGCGATATCCCGATTCCCTCGACCTCATCAGGGAATTCTCTACCGCCTGAAGAGGCGGAGAGCGACGGGCCGTTGCGAGCCTTCTCCCCCTGCCATGGAGGACACCAAGGTGTCGTCCCAAAGGACCTCTCCCGGTCGAGGAGGGGCGGATGAGGCTGTACAGAAGACGCCCGAGGGTAACACCTCGGACGCCGCGGAGCGGGGCACGGTGACCCCCATGACCAGCGAGGGTGGAGGGCCTCAACAGTTCGGGCCCTCGCCGAACACCGTCCCGGAGACCAATACGGCTCTGGGTTCGGACCAACAACAACAACTCCATCGGCAGCCTCTGTTAATCCGAAGGCCGCTAATACTCTGGAGGAAGCGCTACAACATGCTTCCATCATGGAGGAGCATTGCACCCTGATGGGTGCAGTTATGGAAAAGGTTCGGTCCGCGAAGTGCGGACTGGCCGAAGCCTTCAACAGTCTACTGACGGGCTTTGAGGTATGCATGTAATTCTCTTACAAGTTTTTTTATATGCAAGGCTGAAACCATGTATGGACAGTAGCCCGTGAGACTCTGTCCGGATTAGAACAAACCAGACAGAGGATCAAAATCAAGTCGATAATGTATCGTGCTATCTTGTTGGACAGGCATCTATGCTGGCGGCTACTTCCCAAGCACAGAGGTTTCCGAGCTCAATCAGAAGCTTCGGTTAGCCGATGAGTAACTCGACCGCGTCAATAAGCGGTTTGACGAAACCCAAGGTATGCGGCACTATTACATACCCAAAGTGATATGTGTGCTGATTTGTTTAAATTTACTGAGTGTTATGACTATACTCATATTTGGCGCAACCAAGGTCGAGTCCCTCAAGAGCGCCCTCGCCCAAGACAAGAAGGAGGCGGAGGTGAGCAAGGCGGCCACTGACAAAGCGGCCAAGGAGTTGGAGGTAGAGCGAACCGCCCGTGAGCAACACGAGGCGCGGGCGGGCAAGGCCGAATAGGAGCTCAAGGACGCCATTGCTAAGTGTGAGTCCTTGAAGCAGAAGAGTTTGGAACAAGCCTCCGAGCTCACCAAAGCTCTTGAGAGCATGAAGAAAGCCCGATTTGAAGCCCAGGGTGCTCGCCTAGAGATCCAAGAGGCGAGGCAGATATCGAATGGTAAGGCCTTTCATATGCAGAGTAAATTTACAAGAAAGAGATACATTTTGCTGACCCGAGTTTGGAGTTCACCAGGCGCATTCGTGGATCTGCCGAGGAGTATTGCTGACGCCGTGTTCTTCCGCGCCTAAGAGGGGAGCTCAACAGAGAAGCTATTCTGGTCGCAGTACATTGCTCCAGAGTATTTGGCGCCCCTCAATGATCAGCTGAAACAGCTGACGAAGCTGCATAGGGTGGCGGGACTGGCCATGAAGGATGTAATAGTCCGTCTTTGGCCAGCCGAGCCCATACCCAGCAGCTACTTCGGACTTGTCAAGCGGCTGGTCAAGGCGTGTCCTTGGATTGACACCATCAAGCGGTCAGCCTGCATAGAAGGTGCCCGGATGGCCTTCGCCCGAGTCAAGGTACAATGGGTGAAGATGAAGGCCACCGAGATTGCCACCACAGGGCCACCTGAAGGCAAGGATCACCGGCGGCCGGAGAAGTACTTCGGCAAGGCCCTCCAGGGAGCCCGCATTGTAGAGGGCCAGTGCTCAATGGATATCAGGTTTGAGTAGTAGAGTCTAGTTTGTAAGAACATGTAATGAACTCATGATGTGAAATATTTATGCTTGCGCTTTATGATTAGTTTATCCTCCTGCTTGGCCGTTTAATTTATAAGTCTGAAAGTTTACTGGTCGTCGGCTTCTGCCCCCATGTAAATATTACAAGGGTGTTCGGGAACGCATGACCGCACTTTATCCAACGTCTTGGTCCGATGTAGGAGGCGTCTTTCGAGGTGAAGTAGGCAATTATACTATGCGGTTTTAGTACTTTCACTTAGCCATAAGATCCCATTGGTGGGGCTAAGTACTAGCCCCTTATTGCGTGAATGGCGATCCGGAGTATGGTGCCTTTGCAACGTGGCTTGGTCGAAGCCCAACCCTTCGTATAACACAGCATAAATCGCAAACGATTTTTAGTATAACACTAAGTCATTGGATCGCTGACCCGCTCTCGCATATCATGACAGTCAGTTTTCGGCTTTCTCTACTGAGGTACTTAACCGGACGAACCAGAAATACAATCGCAGTAGTTCTCCCTTTACTACCTTAGCCAAACTTGTGGAACGTAAGGTGGCAAACACAGGAGCCGGGCAACCCAACTATAGACCAAAGACATGATTCGGAGCCGATGCATATAATGCAATATCCGGGACGCCAAAGAGTTCCCTATAGGTATTCGGACTTAAGAGTTTGCGGGGCCAAATACAACCCCTGGTATGAAGGCCATGCCAAAGCATGTATGTTAGTTGAAAGCAAGGAGGGAATACGGATGACAAGATAATATAAGAGCCCAATCAAAAAGGTGATGATCATCTGCTTCCTTTATATCCTTATTAATACGTCGAAGCGTGTTTCGATAGACAATGCCATGAATATTAAGCTCATGTTACATGCCTAAAGAGAAAAAGGGAAAAAATTACATAAGGGAAATTCTAACACAGGGCCTAAAAATAATAGTTCAAAAACTCCAGTGATGCCCTGTCGCACGTCTACACCGTTTCTCCTTAGAAATAAGTCCTTTGATAGGAGTATTTGATGGTTGGGAAACGCAAGCCTTGAAAGGATCTCCTGATACAACCATATAGCAAATAGGGCTCTTAATGAACCTGTGGTGAAAAAAGATGTATGTTGTCCAAAGAGGGTCAAGCCGTACTATGGACTTGTTCCACGGTGTGCCTCCAACGCTGCCCAAGGTATTTTGAGTGCGTAGTTATGTACGTGTGGTACGTAAGCCGCAACCTTATGGGGCAGTCGGCGGAGGCCGAACTGATAATCAACGTCCAGATCCATTGAGTTATCGTAGTGATGCGCGGGCCGGACTCGTTTAGGGATGTTGTTAGCTTTAATGTCCGACGTATTGTCCGGCTTGATAAGGACGCCATACACCTCGACTGCAAGGGCAGTGGTGTGTTCTTCAGTATGGAGGGAGCACTCCATATTTTCATTGACTGTAATAACACCGCAGGGTCCAGGCATCTTAAGCTTTAAGTAAGCATAGTGCAGGACTACATTAAAGCGGGCGAAAGCAGTTCGTCTAAGCAGTGCGTGATAGACAATGCGAAAAGGGACGATGTTGAAGATTAACTCTTCACTGCGAAAGTTGTCTGGGAGCCGAATACTACCTCCAGTGTCAGTGAGACCGTGCAACGGACCTCCACGCCCGACATCACACCTTTAAAGGTGGTGTTACTAAGCTTGATTCTTGATGGGTCAATGCCCATCTTGCGGACATCTTGATAAATTAAGTTGAGACTGCTGCCCCCGTCCATAAGGACTCTAGTGAGATGGTATCCGTCAATAATTGGATCGAGTACCAGGGCGGCCGAACCCCCGTGACGGATACTGGTTGGGTGATCCCTGCGATCAAAAGAGATTGGACAAGCTGACCATGGGTTAAATTTTGGGGCGACAGGCTCTACGGCGTAGACGTCCCTTAGTGCACGCTTGCGCTCCCTTTTGGGGATGTGAGTGACATAGATCATGTTCACTATTTTCACCTCGGGGGGAAACTGCTTCTGATCCCTGGTGTTTGGCTGACGGGGCTCATCATCGTCTTCACTTGGAGGTCCCTTTCCCTTGTGATCGGTATTTATCTTACCGGCCTGTTTGAAAACCCAGCAGTTCCTCTTGGTGTGGTTAGCAGGCTTGTCGGGTGTGCCATGAATCTGACAGGACCTCCCAAGGATTTTGTCCAAACTGGATGGATCGTCCCTATTGCCTTTAAAAGGTTTCTTCCGTTGACCTGATTTAGAACCATTGAATCCAGCATTGACTGCCATATCATCTGCGTCGTCGTTGTTGTTCCAAAGTTTGTTTTTATTGCGGCAAGGTTTACCATTGCCATCCCTGGCCTTAGAAGTGTCGGGGTCGCTCGAGTTGTTGCTTCTACGAGCCAACCAGCTGTCCTCACCCGCACAAAAAGCGGGTCATAAGTGCAGTTAAGGCTGCCATGGTCTTCGGCTTTTCCTGCCCGAGGTGTCGGGCGAGCCATTCATCCCGGACGCTGTGTTTGAAGGCCGCTAAGGCTTCAGCGTCCGGACAATCCATGATCTGGTTCTTTTTAGTTAGGCACCGATTCCAAAGCTTGCGAGCCGATTCGCCTGGTTGCTGGATTATGTGACTCAAGTCGTATGCATCTGGTGGCTGGACATAAGTGCCCTGAAAGTTGGCCCGAAAAGCATCTTCCAAATCTTCCGAGGTTCCAATGGAGTTTTCTGGGAGGCTGTTCAGCCAGTGCCATGCTGGTCCTTTCAGCTTTAGAGGAAGATATTTTAGTGGCATGGAGGTCATCTCCACAAGCCATATGAATGTGGAGAAGAAAATCTTCAATCCAGACGGCCGGATCCGTTGTTCCATTGTACTGTTCGATGTTTATGGGTTTAAACCCTTCCAGAAATTGGTGCCGCGTTACCTCATCGGTGAAGCATAAAGGGTGTGCAGCCCCTCTATATCACGCAATATCGCGGCGGAGGTCGGATGACATCAGAGTTCAGTTCTGATACCAAATATAGTAATGGTCGTCAAGCCGAGCTTCATAGCCGTTATCTCACGCCGGGGCACAACCTCTTGATCCGTAGATTGATCTAGTCTGGCCAGCTTTATTTTCTAGGTCACATTGCAAGTCATATGTGTATCCCGCACCTGCTGCCTCCCTGCCTCTTCGGCGAGGGGGTGCGGGCTGGTGTTCAGCTTGATATGCCGCTTTATCCCATCCATGTGGTGGTTGGTCTGGTTGCTCTACCTGATTGTATTTCGACAGTATTGGCTCAAGGGCTTCGTCGTCGAATTGTGGCAGTAGCTTGCGCTTGGGGTAACTTTTTGTGGGTCGCTCGTGGCCGTACTCCTTGGCGGCCAGGATCTTAGTCCACCTTTCATTGAGCGTATCCTATTCAGCTTTGAACTGCTGTTGTTTCTTTTCAGGATCCGCGCTGTGGCGATGAGCTGTCGCTTGAAGCGTTCTTGCTCGAGGGGTTCCTCTGGGATGATAAAGTCTTCGTCACCAAGGCTAACGTCCTCTTCGGAGACTGGCATATAGTGGTTGTCTTCCGGATCTTTGAGATCGGTGTGTTCGGGACTATACTGACCCTCTTCCCTCTTGTCCTATTCGGATGTGGGCACGACGGGGTATTCGGGATCTTCGGCATCATCCGGAGTCTCATTCTCTCCGGTGCTGGTATTACTATCCTTTGCCCAACGCGATCATGAGTGGCGGCGCTGACGTCGGCCCTTTGGTGGTTTATCAATGGGCTTGTCCTCATCAGGGTTCTGATTACCCTCGCCGTCCTTTTTATCAGGAGTGTCCACCATGTATACATCATAGGTTGAAGTGGCCATCCAACGCCCTATGGTGGGTGGGACTTGGCTAGGTTCGGCGTCGGCATCGTCATCCATACCGGTGATGTCTTTGGACAAGTAGTCCAACATGTCAGTTAAATCCTCGACAGTGGCTATTGAGTGGGTGGTGGGTGGGGCATAAAATCCCCGCTCTCAGCCCCCAGCCCGAGCTAGGTATAGTTCGGAGGCAAAGCCTCCGTGATGGCGAGAGACTGCATTAATCCTAATGCTTCATCTAGGAGAGAAAGCTGGACAGGAAACTGTGGGTCTGCTGGGTTGAGTTCGGCATGAGACAACTGATCGAACCCAATGAGCGCAGACCTCGACACTTTGGAGTTATGTCCAGAGGCAAGTCTAAGATTGCATCTGGGTCTTTGGTCGGAAGCTCCATGAGGGGAGAGAGTCCGGCGGGGCTAACGCTCCCGTCTCCGGACGACACGACCCACCCCGGATCTAAGGCCGGGGTAGGCGTGAGTGTTGACCCTTGAACGGGATCTAACGTGGGATCCGAAGAGCCTTCTTCATGGAGGCACAGAGTGATGACCCACAAGTATAGGGGATCTATCGTAGTCCTTTTGATAAGTAAGAGTGTCAAACCCAACGAGGAGTAGAAGGAAATGACAAGTGGTTTTCAGTAAGGTATTCTCTGCAGCAGGAAATGACAAGCGATTTTCAGTAAGAGTGTCGAACCCAACGAGGAGCAGAAGGAAATGACAAGCACGGAAATTGTAGGTAACAGACAGTTTTGTGATAAGATAATTTGTAACGGGTAACAAGCAATGAAAGTAAATAAAGTGCAGCAAGGTGGCCTAATCCTTTTTGTAGCAAAGGACAAGCCTGGACAATTACTTATAATGAGAAAAGCGCTCCCGAGGACACATGGGAATTATCGTCAAGCTAGTTTTCATCACGCTCATATGATTCGCGTTCGGTACTTTGATAATTTGATATGTGGGTGGACCAGTGCTTGGGTACTTCCCTTTCTTGGACAAGCATCCCACTTATGATTAACCCCTATTGCAAGCATCCGCAACTACAAAAGAAGTATTAAGGTATACCTAACCATAGCAGGAAACTAATGGATCCAAATCAGCCCCGTACGAAGCAACGCATAAACTAGGGTTTAAGCTTCTATCACTGTAGCAACCCATCATCTACTTATTACTTCCCAATGCCTTCCTCTAGGCCCAAATAATGGTGAAGTGTCATGTAGTCGACGTTCACATAACACCACTAAAGGAGAGACAACATACATCTCATCAAAATATCGAACGAATACCAAATTCACATGACTACTAATAGCAAGACTTCACCCTTGTCCTCAGGAACAAACGTAACTACTCACAAAGCACATTCATGTTCATGATCAGAGGAGTATTAATGTGCATTAAGGATCTGAACATATGATCTTCCACCAAGTAAACCAATTACCATCAACTATAAGGAGTAATCAACACTACTAGCAACCCACAGGTACCAATTTGTGGTTTTGATACAAGATTGGATACAAGAGATGAACTAGGGTTTTGAGAGGAGATGGTGCTGGTGAAGATGTTGATGGAGATTGACCCCCTCCCGATGAGAGGATCATTGGTGATGACGATGGTGATGATTTCCCCCTCCCGGAGGGAAGTTTCCCCGGCAGAACAGCTCCATCGGAGCCCTAGATTGGTTCCGCCTCGTGGCGGCGGAGTTTCATCCCGTAAGCTTGGTTATGATTTTTTCCAGGGTAAAAGCCTTCATATAGCAGAAGATGGGCACCGGAGGGCCACCAGGGGGGCCAGGAGACAGGGGGGCGCGCCTAGTAGGGGTGGCCGCGCCCCCACCCTCCTGGCCAGGGTGTGGGCCCCCTCTGGTGTTTTCTTCGCTTAATAATTCTTATTAATTCAAAAGTGACTTCCGTGGAGTTTTAGGATTTTTGGAGCTGTGCAGAATAGGTTTCCAATATTTGCTCCTTTTCCAACCAGAATTCCAGCTGCCAGCATTCCCCCTCTTCATGGTAAACCTTGTAAAATAAGAGAGAATAGCCATAAGTATTGTGACATCACGTGTAATAACAGCCCATAATGCAATAAATATTGATATAAAAGCATGATGCAAAATGGATGTATCAGCTCCCCCAAGCTTAGACCTCGCTTGTCCTCAAGCGGAAGCCGAAATTGAAAAATATGTCCACATGTTTAGAGATAGAGGTGCGATAAAAATAAAATACGGACATGAGGGCATCATGATCATTCTTATGACATCAACATATATAGATTTTGTCATGTGATTTCTTATGCTCAAGTAACAATCGATTCACAATGTCAAGTATGGTTCATAAACTTCATTGGGAACTAACAAACTATAATCTCAATCATTGAAGCAATTGCAATTTATCATAACATCAGAAAGAGTCAAGAATAGAGCTTTTCAGCAAGTCCACATACTCAACTATCATATAGTCTTCTACAATTGCTAAGACTCACGCAATACTTATGGTTATGGAGTTTTAATCGGACACTGAGAAAGATAGGGGCTTATAATGTTGCCTCCCAACGTATTCACCTTTGGGTGATGTCAACAATAATAATTCATGCTAACTTACATCCAATTGGATATATATATCAGGATCTTTCCAACACGAGGTGCTTGCCAAAGGATAAAATGAAAAAGGGAAAGGTGAAGATCACCTTGACTCTTGCATAATGTAAAGACATAAAGTAAAAGATAGTCCCTTCACAGAGGGAAGCAGATGTTGTCATGTGCTTTTAGGGTTGGATGCACAAAATCTTAATGCAAAAGAACGTCACTTTATATTGCCACTTGTGATATGAACCTTTATTATGCAGTCCGTCGCTTTTATTACTTCCATATCACATGATCGTATAAATCTTATTTTCTCCGCACTAATAAGTCATACATATTTAGAGAGCAATTTTTATTGCTTGCAACATAACAACTTACTTGAAGGATCTTACTCAATCCATAGGTAGGTACGGTGGACTCTCATGGCAAAACTGGGTTTAAGGATATTTGGAAGCACAAGTAGTATCTCTACTTGGTGCAAGGAATTTTGGCTAGCATGAGGGGGAAAGGCAAGCTCAACATGTTGGGAAGATCAATGACAATATATTTTAACTGAGATGTGAGAAAACATAAACCATTACATTGTCTTCCTTGTCCAACATCAACTCTTTAGCACGTCATACTTAATGAGTGCTCACAATCATAAAAGATGTCCAAGATAGTATATTTATATGTGAAAACCTCTCTTTCCTTATTAATTCCTATTAATTGCAACGATGACCAAAACTAAGTTTTGTCAACTCTCAACAACTTTTATGCCTCATACTCTTTATATGTGAAGTCATTACTATTCATAAAATCAATATGAACTCTTTTATTCTTTTTATTCTTTCTACGTCCTCAAGATCATAGCAAGATAGCAAAGCCCTTGACTCAACACTAATCTTTATTATAGACAGCTCACTGACTCGATTACATAAAGAGATCACAAAGCAAAACTCAAAACTACTTGATACCAAAACTTCAATCTACTAGATCAAGATATTACTAAAAGGATCGAACTAAGTAAAACGGTAAAGATAGGAGTGTGATGGTGATACGATATCGGGGCACCTCCCCCAAGCTTGGCAGTTGCCAAGGGGAGTGCCCATACCCATGCAATTATGTCCTCGGAGGTGGTGAAGCAGGAGTTGTTGATGATGCAGGCTTGTCATCCATCTTCCAAGGCATAGACTCACCATCATAGAAGGATGATTGAGTCGGGATCCTCAAATCTGCAGCCATACTCATCCTCTTGAATCTATATTCATACTCACAGTTTTGGTTTTGCAGGTCATAGATCTGGGCTTGGAGGTGCTCGATTTTCTCTTGAAGCTTAAAGATGGTCTCCTCAATGATCTTGGCATCCAGCTTGTGGTTGTTGGTGAACTCCATGATCATCATCTGGTTGGCGTTGAGTCCACGCTCCACCATCCCTGGGCACTTAAAAACTTGTTGCTCCATGGCTTCGAGCTTTGTCTCCACGCTTCCGGTACGCCTTGGTCCCTCCACATCGCGGATGTGCAGCACCCCCTCACGCATCTCAATGGTTTGAGGGTGTTGCAGCACCTCCGTGAGATAGGGGTTGATAACCCTCTCAAAAAACTTGTCCTTGGGAGCGCTTGGAGACGTCATGGTGATCCAGATCTGTTAGAAAAACAGCTCGAAACGAAAACAGAGGATATTCGCGTGATACGGTGGTCAAAACCTTCAGGAGATTATATAATGAATTTTTACCGACCAAAATACGTAATGTGCAAGAAAACAGAGTCCGGGAGGCACACGAGGTGCCCACGAGACAGGGGGCGCACCCAGTAGGGGTGGGTGCGCCCTCCACCCTCGTGGAGGCCTCGTGTCCTTCCCGGATTACTTCTTGCTTTCCAAAATTCTTAAATATTCCAAAACAGAGAAAAATTGCCATTAGAATTGTTTTGGAGTCGGTTTACTTACCGTACCACATACCTATTCCTTTTCGGAGTCTGAAACATTTTGGAAAGTGTCCCTTATGTATTCCTCCGGGGTTACGGTCTCAATAATATTAGTTTCAACATTGATAGGATTACCTGAGATATAATGTTTGATTCTTTGACCGTTCACCACCCTCGGACTTGTGCCTTCGAAGTTGTTGATTTTTATGGCACTGGAACGATAGACCTCCTCGATAACGTAAGGACCTTCCCATTTAGAGAGAAGTTTTCCTACAAAAAATCTTAAACGAGAGTTGAATAGTAACACATAATCACCTACGTTAAACTCACGCTTTTGTATCCTTTTTTCATGCCATCGTTTAACTTTTTCTTTGAGCAGCTTGGCATTCTCATAGGCTTGAGTTCTCCATTCATCAAGTGAGATAATATCAAATAACCTCTTCTCATCGGCAAGTTTGAAGTCATAGTTGAGCTCTTTAATAGCCCAATATGCTTTATGTTCAAGTTCAAGAGGTAAGTGACATGCTTTTCCATAAACCATCTTATACGGAGACATACCCATAGGATTTTTATATGCAGTTCTATAGTCCCATAATGCATCATCAAGTTTTTTGGACCAGTTCTTTCTAGATCTGTTGACAGTCTTTTGCAAAATTAATTTTGAGCTCTCTATTGCTCAACTCTACTTGACCACTAGACTGCGGGTGATAAGGAGATGCAATTCTATGGTTAACATCGTACTTATCAAGCATCTTACGGAAAGCACCATGAATAAAATGTGAACCACCATCAGTCATAAGATATCTAGGGACTCCAAACCTCGAAAAAATAACTTCTTTAAGCATTTTAATAGAGGTGTTTTGATCAGCACTACTAGTTGGCATAGCTTCTATCCACTTAGTAACGTAATCAACAGGAACTAAAATATGTGTGTAACCATTAGAGGCGGGAAAAGGTCCCATATAATCAAAGCCCCAAACATCAAATGGTTCAGTAACAAGAGAATAGTTCATATGCATTTCTTGATGTCTATTAATATTACCAATTCTTTGACATTCATCACAAGACAAGACAAACTTACGAGCATCTTTGAAGAGAGTAGGCCAATAAAAGCCAGATTGCAATACCTTATGTGCACTTCTATCTCTAGCGTGGTGTCCTCCATATGGTTTAGAGTTACACTTGCGTAGGATCTATTCCTGTTCATGCTCAGGTACACAACGTCTAATAACACCATCTACTCCTTCATAAAGGTGTGGGTCATCCCAGAAGTAATGTCTTAAATCATAAAAGAACTTTTTCTTTTGCTGGTATGTGAAACTAGGTGGTATAAATTTAGCAACAATGTAATTAACATAATCAGCACACCAAGGAGCAGTACGAGAAGCATTAATGACTGCTAATTGTTCATCAGGAAAGCTATCATCAATAGGTAGTGGGTCATCAAGAACATTCTCTAACCTAGATAGGTTGTTTGCAACGGGGTTCTCAGCTCTTTTTCTGTCAACAATATGCAAATCAAATTCTTGGAGCAAGAGAACCCATCTAATAAGTCTAGGCTTAGCATCTTTCTTTTCCATAAGATATTTAATAGCAGCATGATTAGTGTGAATAGTAACTTTGGAATCAACAATATAAGGTATGAACTTATCACATGCAAATACGACTGCTAAGATTTCTTTTTCAGTAGTAGCATAATTTCTCTGGGCAGTATCAAGAGTTTTACTAGCATACTGGATAACATTCAATTTTTTATCAACTCTTTGCCCTAGAACAGCACCTACAGCATAATCACAAGCATCACACATAATTTCAAAGGGTAAATTCCAATCAGGTGGCTGAACAATAGGTGCAGTGATCAAAGCTTTCTTAAGTATTCCAAACTTGATCTGATGGCCGGGGGCGTAACTGTCGACCTGCTCGAGGCGGCCGATCGAGTTGGCACAAAGCACGAAGCCACCAAACACAAAGACATGTATGGGAAGAAAGGTTTCCCTGGACGCAACATCATTGTTGATGAAGAGGCGAGCCATCAACCCTTCTGTCGACGACACAACGGAGATATCAATGAAAGCACCAATGTCGGTGTCAAACCAGCAGATCTCGGGTAGGGGGCCCAAGCTGTGCGTCTAAGGACTGATGGTAGCAATGGACACAGTGTTTACCCAGGTTCGGGCCCTCTTAATGGAGGTAAAACCCTACTCAATCTTGATTATATTCGAAGGGTATAGGGGTTACAAGAGTTGATCTACCACGAGATCGTATTGGCTAACCCTAGCTTGGCTAGCCTAGTATTGTTACGATCCTGCCTTCGATCTATCCCTCCGGTTTATATAGATACCGGAGGGGCTTAGGGTTGTACAAAGTCGGTTTAACAGAAAGGTAATAGCATATCCAGACACCTAAACTTGCCATCCACGTATACGAGAGTCCCTACCGGACACGAGAGGTGGTCTTCTGCCTTGTATCTTGACGACCCATCAGTCGGGCTCATATCCAATAGACCGGACGCCCGAGGACCCCTTAGTCCAGGACTCCCTCACTCGCCCCTTCCTTTCCAATGGAGGGGGAAAGAGGGAAGTATAGGGAGAGGGAGAGGGAGAAGGGGGGCGCGCCCCCTCTCCCTTGTCCAATTCGGACTCCACATGGGGTGGGGGCGCCACCTCCTGCGGCCTGCCTCTCCTCTCCACCATGGCCCTTGAGGCCCATTACTTTCCCGGGTGTGTGTGTGTGTGTTGGGGATATAACTACTAGGTATGACCCGCCCAGGAGGGGCCGGGTTATACCTACAGCGATTCATCATATGAAGCCCGAGCCGACATTTGAAGATGGCGGTTCAGTTAAGGGCCCAAGGCCCAAAGGCGGCTTAAGGCCCGTAGAAATAAACCGCCATATGTATATGACTTGTATTGTAAGGCAGGAATAGACAGACACCAAGCCGGACACTGTTTATGAGCCGGCCTGGACTCTGTGAGCCGCTGGGCGTCGACCTCTGTATATAAAGGGGCGACCTGGCGGCAGTTCAGGAGAAGTAAGATCAGATCGAGAACTAGGTCAAGCGAATTCGCTCCCTGGTAATCGAGACATAAGCAATCCCACCTCAAACTGGATTAAGCCATTACCTTCACCGCAAGGGGCCAAACCAGTATAAACTCCCGTGTCCTTTGTCCCGTTTTAACCCCTTTAAGCTTCCTAGTTGCAATGGCTCCACGACTAGGTCCTTTTGCTAGGACATCTGCCGTGACGTTTCCACGAATGTTAGCGCCCACCATGGGGCCAGCGCACGGTGGATTTGAGTTGTTGAAGGGCAACTTCGAAGGGCTCAAGGGATACGCTGTGGGCCGGATGACCAAGAGTCGTCGCGGTAAGCTCTACATCGACGACGCGGGCTGGGGCCCCGAGGCCGGCTCAATTGAGTACGGGTACTGGCTCCCCTTTGGCAGAATCCACGTTTTCATTGGCAAGATCAGCGAGCCGGACATCTGCACTAACATCGTTCAGACGACTTAGCGTGCAAGACTCGCCCGAGCTCAGCCCTCCGTGAAGCGTGCCTTCATGGGATGCATCCATGGAGGAGGATTTTCTGAAGGATCTGTGTCTGCCGGTGAGACAGCCATCTACTCTGATCGTGAGTCGTCCACGGGTGATACGGATTCGTTGTATGAACTGCAAGATGGCGGGCTTGGGGGCTACTGCAATGGTAACAGTATTCCGGACCCCTTTGAGCCGCCGAACAGAGCTGGGATCTTCATGGCTGGCACGCAACCTGGGCAGAACTCTACGGCTACAGTGGCAATGACTTCTGGGTCAGCAGCAGTGATGACAGCCGGGGCAGGAGGCCCTGTGCGCCCGCCGGCTCAGGTTCTGATGGCTTTAATGGATAAGATGACAGCTCTGTTAACCGCCATGGTCAATCCGGCGGATCAAGCTCAACATGATGCGGAAGTGGCGCAGTTACATGAGGAGGTAGCACAAGCCAAGGAAAACCTGGCGGCAGAGGACGTCAGGATGGCCATAGAGCGGGCAACTTTAGATACTCGAGCCCAGCAGATTCAATCAGAGGCTCTCCAACTTACGATGGACCTGAACGCGTCAAATGAGATCATGAGCATAAGGCACCAGAAAGCTCAGTCCCGTCTGCCTACAGTTTATGAGCCTAGAATCTCTTCCGCATGCCTGGTGCAGGGCTAGTAACCCGCCGAAGATAAACCGGGCTGCAGCGTTCGGGGCTGGGACGCCGGTTCAGCCACGGGTGATGGAACCCCCTCCTCTGAATGCTGCTCCACCTTACTATGTACCAACACCACTGGGTCATTATTCTAACCCTTTGGAGAACATGATCGCTGCAGCGGCACGATTGGCGGCTCTCCCGGTGGATGGCGACTCTCCGACGACGGTTGAAACACGAAGGGTCAGAGAACTTCTTCAGATGGCTTTGGCGCGGTAGGAGGCATATTCTTATAGTCGAGACATGATTCATTCGACCCGTCGCCCAAGCCGGAGCCTGAGCTATAGCATGCACATGGATTCAGCAGCCGTTTCAAGCAACGCCCGGCGCCACGACCAGTCGTGCGGGCATGACCCGGCTCATGATGGAGCTCTCAATTTGGTTGATCAGGACAGATTGCATCAGGAAGCTGAGCGGGCGGCTCAGTAGGCGGCTTATCAGTCCCTTCCGGTTTATCCGACGACTTCAATTGAGGCAGGTGTGACAACTAGGACTGGGGGCATACCTTGTTTGGTACCGGCTCTGCGTAATGAGCGTTTGCCCAAGGATTTCAAGTGACTTTGAAAGGTTCCTAATTACACTGCCGACTTACAACCTGGGGCATGGGTCGAAAGCTACGAGATGGCCATAGAACTACTGAAAGTCAGTGATGCTGCAATGGCCAAGTACTTCACCATGATGCTGGATGGAACGACCCGCACTTGGTTGAAGGGGTTGCCACCCAATTCCATCAGTTCACGGGCAGACTTAAAGGCTCAGTTTATTCAGAACTTTAAAGATACATGCAAGCATCCCATGTCGATTGTGGACTTGAATAACTGCAAGCAAGAGGAGGGTGAATCCACAACCCATTGGGTGCACTGGGTCAAGGCCATAATACATTCATCTGATAAGATGGACGCCGGCTCTGCAGTCTTAATGTTGGAGAAAAATTGCTGTTTTGAGCCTCTGAAACAGAAGCTGGGGCGGCTCAAGCACGATTGTAATGACAAGGGCCAGCTGATGGTGGCTCTAGTCAAATGCCGACTCTGATAGTACCAAGGATCCTGAGTCTGACGATGAGAAGACAGGGAAGGGAAAGAAGAACGACAACGCTAAGGGCCCTCAGCATAACCCGGCGGACATGATGTCTTTGAAAAAGCCAACCACATAGCATGAGCCAGTGATGAAGTTTAAATCGGCCGACGACACCAAGCTAGTTGATTTTGTTCCTGGCGACTCATCTAAACAGTTTAGTATCAGTGCTAACTTGGATCCCAAATAGGAAAGCACGCTCATCGAGTTCATCCGTGAGAACCGAGACATCTTTGCATCGAAGCCTTCTGACATGCCAGGTGTACCGAGAGAACTCGCTGAGCACACTCTCAATATTGATCTGAAATTTAAGCCGGTCAAGCAGTTTCTTTGGCGGTTCAATGAGGAGAGGCATAAGGCCATTGGTGAAGAGGTGGCCCGGCTCTTGGCAGACGGGTTCATTGTTGAAGTTTGTCATCCAGAGTGGTTGGCTAACCCGGTGCTAGTGCTTAAGAAGAACGGCACTACGTATGTGTGTGGATTACACGGACTTAAAGAAGGCTTGTCCGGCTGATCCTTTTTCTCTCCCTCGTATTGATCAAATCATTGATGCTACAGCGGGTTGTGAGCATTTGAGCTTTTTGGATGCGTACTTTGTTTATCATCAGACCAAGATGGCAGTTAAGGACCAGGATAAGACAACTTTTATTACTCCTTTTGGAGCCTTCTGCTATGTGTCTATGCCTTTTGGGCTCAAGAGTGCCCAGGTGACTTAGAAGTGATGTGTGCAGAACTGTATTCACAATCAGATTGGGTGTAATGTTCATGCTTATGTGGACGACATTGTGGTGAAGTCCAGAGAGAAGGAGACATTGATAGATGATTTGAAGGAGACCTTTGATAATCTCTAGGTCTATAAGATGATGCACAACCCAGCCAAGTGCATTTTTGATGTGCCAGCAGGCAAGCTTTTGGGTTTTCTGGTTTCTAACAGAGGCATTGAGGCTAACCCAGAGAAGATCAAGGCCATCACCTCCTTGGCTAAGCCGGCGTGTATCAATGATGTTCAGTGTTTGGCGGGTCGTATTGCTGCCTTAAGCCGGTTCATAATCCATTTAGGTGAGAAGGCCATGCCGCTGTATCAGATGATGAAGAAAACAGACGACTTCATTTGGAGTGATGCTGCTAACAATGCATTTGAAGATTTGAAGAGGCAGCTAGCTAAGCCGCCGGTTCTTGGTGCTCCCATTGATAAGGAGCCATTATTGTTATATGTGGCTGCTAACACGCATGCTGTCAGTGTGGCCATTGTGGTGGAGCGCAAGGAGGCTGGCAAAGAGTATCCGGTTAAATTGCCGGTTTACTACATCAGTGAGGTGCTTATTGAGTCCAAGCAAAGATATCCACATTGGCAGAAACTTGTTTATGGGGTGTTCATGGCCAGCCGGAAGCTTAAACAATATTTTCTGGGTCATCCCATCACCGTGGTCAGTTCTGCTCCTTTGGGAGATATCATTCAAAATAGAGAAGCCATGGGACGAGTCGCCAAGTGGGCCATTGAGCTTGGGCCTCATGGTTTAAAGTATGTGCCACACACTGCTATCAAGTCTCAAGCACTGGTGGATTTCATCAACGATTGGATAGAGCTGCAGATGCCTGAAGATAAGCCGGACAACACATATTGGACTATTCACTTTGATGGGTCCAGGCAATTGGAGGGCTCGGGGGCTAGAGTTGTTTTAGCTTCCCCTCGAGGTGACAAATTTTGTTATGTGCTAAGGTTGATGTTTCCTTGTACTAACAATGCAGCTGAGTATGAGGCCTTGCTCCATGGTCTTTGGATGGCTAAGGAGATGAGCTTAAACTGGGTGAGGTGCTTTGGCGACTCAGATTTTGTGGCTCAACAAGTCTCGGGCAAATGGGATTCCAAGGATCCCCTCATGGCGGCTTATCGCCGCGAGGTTGATGCTATTGCTGGACACTTCAAGGGTTATCAAGTGGAACACATTGATCGCAGAAAGAATGAGGCGGCTGATGCTTTAAGTCGGCTGGGATCTCAGCGTAAACTGGTACCACCAAACACTTTCTTGGATATTCCGCATAACCCTTCTGTCAAGTTGCCTACATAGGAAAATCTGGCTGTTCCTGACCCGGAAGCACAATTGGTGGCGGCTCTTCACGTCATCCCAGATTGGACAGTGCCATATTTGGCTTACATGACCCGGGGCGAGTTGCCTGAGGATGAAACCTTGGCTAGGCAGATAACCCGGCGATCTAAGTCAATGACAATTGCTAATGGCGAGTTGCATCATCGCAGTGTCACAGGGGCGTTTCAGCGTTGTGTATCTCCTGAGAAGGTCAAGAAATTCTTCATGAGATTCATGAAGGAGATTGTGGCCATCATGCCGGTTCAAAGTCCCTTGTGGCCAAAGCTTTTCATCATGGAATTTATTGGCTGACGGCTCACGCTGATGTAGAGGATCTGGTCAGTAAATGTGATGGTTGTCAGAAATTCTCACGGCGAGCTCACGTGTCGGCTCAAGAATTGTGGATGATTCCAATTACTTGGCCATTTGCAGTCTGGGGACTTAACATGGTTGGGCCTTTCAAAAGGTCCAAAGATAAAAAGACCCACCTTTTGGTGGCGGTTGACAAATTCACAAAGTGGGTTGAGGCAGATCCAGTTAGTAAGTGTGACGCAGCCACGACGGTTCAATTCATGAATAATGTGATCTTTCGTTTTGGCTTTCCACACAACATTATAACTGACAATGGCACTAATCTGCCCAAGGGCGCCATGGAGGAGTTTTGTCAACGTGAGCATATTCAACTTGATGTTTCATCAATAGCTCACCCCCAATCCAATGGTCAAGCTGAAAGATCCAATCAAGAAATTTTGAAAGGCATCAAGCCCCAGCTCATGGTTCCTTTGCAACGGACACCGGGTTGTTGGGTGGAGGAGTTACCTTTTGTGATATGGAGCATCAATATTACCCCCAACAGGTCTACTGGTTACACGCTTTCTTCATGGTTTACGGAGCAGAGGCGGTTCTCCCTAGTGATATCCATCATGACTCGCCCCGTGTGACGGCTTACATTGAAGCTGATAACGAACAAGCGTGTCAGGATGCACATGACCTATTAGATGAAAAGCGGGACTTGGCAGCAACCATGCTCGGCGATTTACCAACAGGACATGCGCCGTTATCACAACTGCCGGGTTAAGTCTAGAACCTTTCAAGAAGGTGATTTGGTGCTCCGGCTCATCCAAGACCAAACTGATGCACATAAGTTATCCCCACCTTGGGAAGGGCCCTTTGTGGTCAGCAAGAACTTGAACAACGGGTCATACTACCTTACCGATGTTCGAGAGCACAAAGACTCACGTAAGTCGGAGGAGGAGACTCGCCGGCCGTGAAATATCGCTCATCTTCGGCCTTACTACACTTGAGCCACCGGCTCTCATGATGTACATATTTTTGACGATGTATATATTATGATAAGTAATAAAGCAGGACCTTTGTCCTTTTCATCCTCAATGATCATATGTCTTCATCATCATAATTACAATGACCAATTGGGGGCTGATCGTATTTGAATCTAGCTTAACCCCTTTTGGTCCGACTTAGATCGTATTCGAATCAGAGTCGTTAAAAAATCTCAAGGTCATTTGGGGGCTTCCTGTTCAAACCTAGGTCGTATTCAAACCAAAGAGAACATAGCTGTCGGTACCCTCTTGATCGGCGCAATGCCAAACCAATAGGGGGCTTCTTGATCGTATTCGAATCATAGCTTAATCCCTTTTGGGTCCAACTTTGATCGTATTCAAATCAGAGTCGTTAAAAAAGTCTAAAGGTCACTAGGGGGCTTCCTGTTCAAACATAGGTTGTATTTAAACCAAAGAGAACATAGTTGTCGGTACCCTCTTGATCGGCGCAATGCCAAAACCACTAGGGGGCTTAATGATCATATTCGAATCCTAGCTTAACCCCTTTTGGTTCGGTTTACTAATCATATTCGAATCAGAAGCCTCGATTTTTCTCTCTGTTTGGCTTAAGTTTTTTGAAAACAATCTTTGGTTTTGTCTTGAGAATTTTTGTTCATATCTGAGGCATATATGTATATGTGGCTTCTATTTAACTCGGCTTGGCTTTGGACGATAAGTTGCCAGCATATGACAATCATCAAACATTTGGAAGTTTTGGCTTCTAAAGATTGGGTTATCACCCTTACTGTACAGGTCACATAAACTGGCCGTGTAAATTAATATAACATGTATGATATTTTAGTTACGTTTCAAAGTTATGATTCATAACAGGCTTATTCTGTGACTCCTTTTTTACATATCAGTGGTCATATGTAAGATATTATGACCCGCCCTGCGGTAAACCGCCAAGGGCTCTTGTGATCTATTTTCGTGTGCAGGATAATTCAAGGACTTTCTTATGCATAAGGAAAACAGATGATAAGTATAATAAGGGGAAATATAAGACGGCGGTTTAACAGTGTTGAGCACCAAAACGTGCATGATGGCACAACAGATCAAAGTCATTTCTACCCTATTACATGACTCCCCAAGTCCAAATGATTAAACTGTTTTTTCCAGAAAGGTAACTGATATGAGCCGCCCGGCGGGTCAATTCTCTTGTTGGCATGATGCTTCTGGATCAACCCTCTCCGCTTATTTGTCCTGTTCCCCGTCCTGGAAGGTTGGTAACGACCAGTCAATGCCATTCAAAGCTTCAAATTCAGCTTCATCATCAATTAGCCTGGACGGGTCAACTTCAGGGGTGAAGGTATGCTTACGGATTGGGGGGATCATGCTTGTCACTTTACAACGCGGCGTCGGCATCCTTTGATTTCCTGCGTCATAAGCCGGATGGAACTTGGTGAGGTCCATCTCATCGGCAATCAAACTGGCCACAAGGCGTATTTCCTTCACACAAGCAGCGAACTCCTCCTGTTCAAATGTTGTGCCATCCTCCTTAAAGCTCGGATACTGATAACCCACAAGTATAGGGGATCGCAACAGTTTTCGAGGGTAGAGTATTCAACCCAAATTTATTGATTCGACACAAGGGGAGCCAAAGGATATTCTCAAGTATTAGCAGTTGAGTTGTCAATTCAACCACACCTGGATAACTTAGTATCAGCAGCAAAGTATTTAGTAGCAAAGTAGTATGATAGTGATAGTAATGGTAACAGTAGCAAAAGTAACGATAACAGTTTTGTAGTAATTGTAACAGTAGCAACGGAAAAGTAAATAAGCAAAGCACAATATGTGAAAAGCTCGTAGGCATTGGATCAATGATGGATAATTATGTCTGATGCGATTCCTCATGTAATAGTTATAAACTAGGGTGACACAGAACTAGCTCCAGTTCATCAATGTAATGTAGGCATGTATTCCGAATATAGTCATATGTGCTTATGGAAAAGAACTTGCATGACATCTTTTGTCCTACCCTCCCATGGCAGCGGGGTCCTAGTGAAAACTAAGGGATATTAAGGCCTCCTTTTAATAGAGTACCGGACCAAAGCATTAACACATAGTGAATACATGAACTCCTCAAACTACGATCATCACCGAGAAGTATCCCGATTATTGTCACTTCGGGGTTGTCGGATCATAACACATAATAGGTGACTATAGACTTGCAAGATAGGATCAAGAACTCACATATATTCATGAAAACATAAGGTTAAGATCTGAAATCATGGCACTCGGGACCTAGTGACAAGCATTTAGCATAGCAAAGTCATAGCAACATCAATCTTAGAACATAGTGGATACTAGGGGATCAAACCCTAACAAAACTAACTCGATTTCATGGTAAATCTCATCCAACCCATCACCGTCCAGTAAGCCTATGATGGAATTACTCACGGACGGCGGTGAGCATCATGAAATTGGTGATGGAGGATGGTTGATGATACCGACGATGACGAATCCCCCTCTCCGGAGCCCCGAACAGACTCCAGATCAGCCCTCCCGAGAGAGATTAGGGCTTGGCGGCGGCTTCATGTTGTAAAACGCGATGAAACTTTCTCTCTGATTTTTTTCCGTGAAACCAAATATATAGAGTTGGAGTTGAGGTTGATGGAGCTCCAGGGGGCCCACGAGGCAGGGGGCGCGCCCAGGGGGAGGGGGGGCGCCCCCACCCTCATGGACAGGGTGTGGGGCCCCTGGCCTTGATTCTTTCGCCAGTATTTTTTATTTTTTCCAAAAGTTATCTCCGTGGATTTTCAGGTCATTCCGAGAACTTTTGTTTTCTGCACAAAAATAACACCATGGCAGTTCAGCAGAAAATAGCGTCAGTCCGGGTTAGTTTCATTCAAATCATGCAAGTTAGAGTCCAAAACAATGGGCAAAAGTGTTTGGAAAAGTAGATACGTTGGAGATGTATCAGATACCCAATGGCGATGTCGGCCGGGTCTAGTTCCGGTAGCCATGCTTTGGCCTAGCTTAAGGCAGCTACGGCTCCGGCTCTCGCAGAGGATTACTTTAATTCATTGAACCTCTAGGGCAGCACAAAAAGCTTCTTTAGAACATCAACCAGGAGTGTGGGGGCTTCATTTGACAAGGCAACTGTGGCTAAGGCATGCTGAGCTCCAATGTAAAGTTGTTCTACAAGCGTGTAAACCGCCTTCAGCTTCACCAACATGTCCTGGTTGAGGTTGGTGCTCCTGGGGCCTGCATAGCAATAACAGATGAGTTAACAACAGTTCATATGATCACGAGAAAGATTCAAAACTTGACACTTGTAGGGTGGCTTACCAAAGATTGCTGAGACCATCTGGAACAATTTAGTGGTCACCTCTTCAAGAGCCGCTTCTGCTTTCTTAGCTCGGTGGGTTAAGGCAATATTTTCTTCAGCCCAAGCCTTTTTATCAACTTCAAATTCGGCCTTTAGTTTCTCCTGCTCAAACACACTGAATTCAAATTTGGAGTTTGCCCTCTGGGTTTCAGTCTCTTGCAACTCCAGGCGATTCTTTGCTTCAGACATCTCAGATTGAAGTTGAGCAGTGGTGGTCTGTACAATACAGGATCAAAATCATGAATATTAACATACAATATTGAGTCCCAAGCCTTTTGCAAGCAACAACACTTGGAACTTGGGGGCTAATGTCTACCGAAAGTTCTATCTAAGTGGTGGTTCATGAGAGTAAGTCCCAAGCACTTTGCAAGCAAGAGCACTTAGCACTTGGGGGCTAATGCAGATTGCTGTTAAAAGCTACACAAGTTCTATATTCTACACAAGCATATGAAGGACCGGCTCATTTATGTTGATTAACCCGGCCCTTGGGGACTACGGATTAAGTCGGATTTTTAAGATTTCTACCAAAGGATATTACTGGTGCTCATAAGTTCGTTCTAAGTCTACAACATATTCACATAAGCAATAGACTTGGGGGCTGGCATAGTAAAGATAATTCAATGAAGGGAGGAATTTATACCTCAAATTTCTGGTGCATTTGTTTCACCATATCAACTTCAATATCGCGGCTACCGTGCACTTGGCTAAGATAGCCAGAAAAAACTTCGCCAATGCTCATTTGAGTATAGTCAGCAACATCAAATTTGACTTTACATCATTCCATGTGCTCCTCCTTGGCAGAATACTTGTTTAGCACAGTAGGTCTCCCCAGCTCAGTATAGCCGGTCTTGGTAATTTCCACATCAACATCTTGTGGGTCGGCTGTCTTAGCCGGGCTTGAGGCTTCAGGATTTACAGAGCCATCGGCGGCTTGATCGACAGGCGGGTCAGCAGTCATCATTGGCGTATCATGAGCCGGTTCAGGTGGCGGCTCAGGAACAGAGGCCTCAGGCGCAGCCGTCTGGAGCTCCGGCTCATTGACGGTTGGCTCTTCGACCGGCTTGTTCTTCTTCACCCTCTTGATGGGCTTTGCTTTTCCACTGCATAAGGTCAAAAAGGTCAGTGCAAGTATAAAGGATTGTAATGAGTACAAGATAAGTAAATCATCATTACCCTAGAGCGGTCTTAAAAGCTGGCAAGTTGGAATGGATTGAGTCACCGGAAGAATGTGATGTTTCCTGATAATTTGAATCAGAAGAGTTGAGTGGTTGACGAGTGAGACCCGCCAAGGATAAAAAGGATTTAAGTCATAGGTGACCTCGTTCTGGCGCTTCCTTGGTGTATTTGGTAAGCCGGAGTAGAGTCTGCATCCTTGCTGGTCCGGGTCTGCCTCCGGCTCTCATGAATTTGTCGCTTCAAAAGAAATTGAGGATCCTGATAAACTAAGGGATGAGAAAATCTTACTTTCCGGGTTACTCTTCAGATTTTTTTGTCTTGGCAAAGGCTTAGAGTCCGAGGAAATAATATTTACCTCTTCTTCCATTCCCTGACTCGTTCCTGTGTCAGCCTGATGATAATCAATGTCAATAAGGTGATTGAAAAATGAGCCAAGAGAGTCGAGGGCTACCTCCAACTCAAAGGAGTTCGGTAGTTGAAGCAATTCAGAAGCGTTGGGATTCTTTCCTCTTTTCTTGGCGGCGGCTCTCCTGGCGGCTTTCTTGGCATTCCTGGCTCTCTTTGCAGCCTAATGATCATATTTTTTCTTCCAAAATTTGTCATCAGCATGTGAAAATTAGCAAAGGTTTGAGTAAAAGACAAAACATCAAGGATGAAGGTAAATTAATTCAGTTTGGCGGCTTACCCCTGGAGCCGGGTTAGCTTTGCAGAAAGGGCTTAAGCCCACCTTGTCACAGTTTGCTAGGCTTTCATTCAAAAGTGACTTTGTCATATCATTGATAACATCTTCGGGTAAATCGTCAGGGCTGTGGTGAAGTGGATCTTTGTTCTCGCCCGTGTAGGTGCACATTAAACCGGGGCGACGGCTCAACGGGGTGATCCGCCATGCGACCCAGCACCGGACCAAGTCAATACCATTTAAGCCGTTCCAAAAAAGAGCCTTCACCTTAGCCATGGTAGGAGCGAGCTTCTGGCGGTCAGCAGCTAACAACTTGTCTGGAAGAGGATGATTGGAATCGAGGTGCAGGGCGCGAAGGCCGAGCAGAGGGTTCTCATCAGCCGGAGAAGTGTCTTGGCAGTAGAACCATGTTTGGTTCCAATATTTGGGGTGACTCAGCGGTTGCGCGTAAGGGAAGATGGCGTCTCTCCATCATTGGATTGGTACCCCACCGAGCTCCAAACTCGGTCCGTTGGAGTATTCATTCTGGCGGTTCAAATAAAACAACTCTCTGAAAAGTAGCAAGCTGGGCTCTTCTTCAAGATACACCTCACAGGACACTTGAAAGTTGCAAATATTAGACACAGAGTTGGGTCCGATGTCTTGAGGACGGAGGTCAAAAAAGTGCAGAACGTCTTTGAAGAACTTTGAGCCGGGTGGTGAAAAGCCCCGGTTCATGTAATCTATAAAGACAATGACTTACCCTTCTTTGGGTTGAGGTTTTTCTTCTGCTGGATCAGGAGCACGGTAAGACATGACATCTTTCTTGGGTAGATAGCCGGTTTTCACAAAGTCGTCAAGTGTACTCTCCGTGACAATGGATTTGACCCAGTTACACGAAGTGACAGTTTTGGGCGGCATCGTGAAGAAGGAAGCCTAACAAAGAGTAAAATTGCCGATTCAAAATTAAGCCGGAGGAAAAGCATTACGGCATATAATCAGAATGACGGCTTATAAAGGGGCCTAATGATATATGACTAATTACGCCAGGTTATTTAAACCGCCATGAGCAGTCAGGTTATTTAAGCTGCCATGAGTAATTGGATGTTATCAATTGAGCATTGCAATTTAAGCCGGCGGTTAGAGCCGCCATGGCTAGGTGGATCTATCAAAAAGCAGATTTTTGGCTAAGTGTCACACAAACAAGTTTCACAGATGGCAATCATTATTTTGGATCAACGGATGTTCAGAAAAAGGAAATGAATCTAGATCTAAAAAACCAGTACAGATGAGTTCATAAGCCCTAGAGGGATCTTTCTTCTAGGAAAGGGATCTGCTAGTATTGAAAGAAAAGGCAAAGCAGCAACCGCATCGGTTATACACCGTTTTTAGATCAAAAAGGTTCACGGGGCAAGCACTGAAGATGAGCTACGATGAACTATGAAGAACACAGAAAAGTTTAGAAACCCTAATGCGGACCTGAGGTGCGGGAAAGCAAAAACTTACAGGTGCAGATCTACTACGGAGGTTCGCCGCTGTTCTATGGTCCAATTTAGGGTGATGCAGCAGCCTGGGACAAAGACGACGGAGCGCTCTGCGGTGGCGGCAGAGCTTGATACGTCTCCAACGTATCTACTTTTCCAAACACTTTTGCCCTTGTTTTGGACTCAAACTTGCATGATTTGAATGAAACTAACCCGGACTGACACTGTTTTCAGCAGAACTGCCATGGTGTTGTTTATTGTGCAGAAAACAAAAGTTCTTGGAATGACCTGAAAATCCACGGAGATAACTTTTGGAAAATATAAAAAATACTGGCGAAACAATCAAGGCCAGGGGGCCCACACCCTATCCACGAGGGTGGGGGCGCACCCTTCCCCCTGAACCTTCACCCTGTCTCGTGGGCCCCCTGATCCTCCACTAACCTCAACTCCAACTCCATATATTCCGTTTTGCGGAGAAAAAAATCAGAGAGAAAGTTTCATCGCATTTTACGACATGGAGCTGCCGCCAAGCCCTAATCTCTCTCAGCAGGGCTGATCTGGAGTCCGTTTGGGGCTCCGGAGAGGGGGATTCATCGCCGTCGTCAACATCAACCATCCTCCATCACCAATTTCATGATGCTCACTGCCGTGCGTGAGTAATTCCATCGTAAGCTTGCTGGACGGTGATGGGTCGGATGAGATTTACCATGTAATCAAGTTAGTTTTGATAGGGTTTGATCCCTAGTATCCACTATGTTCTGAGATTGATGTTGCTATGACTTTGCTATGTTTAATGCTTGTCGTGTTGGAAATATGCCCTAGAGGCAATAATAAAAGCATTATTATTATATTTCCTTGTTCATGATAATTGTCTTTTATTCATGCTATAATTGTATTATCCGGAAATCGTAATACATGTGCGAATACATAGACCATAACATGTCCCTAGTGAGCCTCTAGCTCGTTGGTCAACAAATAGTCATGGTTTCCTGACTATGGACATTAGATGTCATTGACAACGGGATCACATCATTAGGAGAATGATGTGATGGACAAGACCCATTCCTAAGCATAGCACAAGATCGTGTAGTTCGTTTTGCTAGAGCTTTTTCAATGTCAAGTATCTCTTCCTTAGACCATGAGATCATGTAACTCCCGGATACCGTAGGAGTGCTTTGGGTGTACCAAACGTCACAACGTAACTGGGTGACTATAAAGGTGCACTACAGGTATCTCCGAAAGTGTCTGTTGGGTTGACACGGATCGAGACTGGGATTTGTCACTCCGTATGACGGAGAGGTATCTCTGGGCCCACTCGGTAATGCATCATCATAATGAGCTCAAAGTGACCAAGTGTTTGGTCACGGGATCATGCATTATGGTATGAGTAAAGTGACTTGCCGGTAACGAGACTGAACGAGGTATTGGGATACCGACGATCGAGTCTCGGGCTTGTAACGTACCGATTGACAAAGGGAATAGTATACGGGGTTGCTTGAATCCTCGATATCGTGGTTCATCCGATGACATCATCGAGGAGCATGTGGGAGCCAACATGGGTATCCAGATCCCGCTATTGGTTATTGACCTGAGAGCCGTCTCGGTCATGTCTGCGTGTCTCCCGAACCTGTAGGGTCTACACACTTAAGGTTCGGTGACGCTAGGGTTATTAGGAAGACTTGTATGTGATTACCGAATGTTTTTCGGAGTCCCGGATGAGATCCCGGACGTCACGAGGAGTTCCGGAATGGTCCGGAGGTAAAGATTTATATATGGGAAGCTGTCATATGGACACCGGAAGGTTTCAGGGGCATATCGGTATTGTACCAGGGCCACCGGAAGGGTTCCGGGGGTCCACCGGGAGGGGCCACCCCTCCCGGGGGGCCACATGGGCTGCGTGGGGCAGGAGCCAGCCCCTGGAGGGCTGGGCGCCCCCCCTGGGCCCATGCGCCTAGGGTTGGGGGGGGGAACCCTAGAGGGGGCGCCCCCCTTGCTTGGGGGGCAAGTCCCCCCTCCCTGGCCGCCGCCCCCCCTCTAGATCCCATCTAGAGGGGCCGGCCCCCCTTGCCCCTTCCCCTATAAATAGAGGGGTGAGCGGAGGGCTGAACACCCAAGCCAAGGCGCAGCCCCTCCCCTCCCCAACACCTCTCCTCCTCCGTACGTGCTTGGCGAAGCCCTGTCGGAGTACTGCTGCACCAACAACACCACGCCGTCGTGCTGCCGTTGGAGCTGTCTTCCTCAACCTCTCCTTCCTCCACGTCGTCCGTACCATACGTGTGTTGAACGCGGAGGTGCTGTCCGTTCAGCACTTGGTCATCGGTGATCCAAATCACGGCGAGTACGACTCCATCATCACCATCCCCTTGAACGCTTCCGCACTCGATCTACAAGTGGTATGTAGATGCAAACTCACTCCCTTGACTCGTTGCTTAGATGAACTCATATATGGATCTTGGTGAAACCGTAGGAAATTTTTTAATTTTCTGCAACGTTCCCCTACAGTGGCATCATGAGCTAGGTCTATGCGTAGTTCTCTATTGCACGAGTAGAACACAATTTTGTTGTGGGCGTAGATCTTGTCAACTTGCTTGCCGCTACTAGTCTTATCTTGCTTCAGCGGTATTGTGGGATGAAGCGGCCCGGACCAACCTTACACGTACGCTTACGTGAGACCGGTTCCACCGACTAACATGCACTAGTTGCATAAGGTGGCTGGCGGGTGTCTGTCTCTCCCACTTTAGTTGAAGCGGATTCGATGAAAAGGGTCCTTATGAAGGGTAAATAGAAGTTGACAAGATCACGTTGTGGTTATTCGTAGGTAAGAAAACGTTCTTGCTAGAACCCAGTTGCAGCCACGTAAAAGATGCAACAATAATTAGAGGATGTCTAACTTGTTTTTGCAGCAATTGTCTTGTGATGTGATATGGCCAGAAGTTGTGATGAATGATGAATGATATATTGTGATGTATGAGATCATGTTCTTGTAATAGGAATCATGACTTGCATGTCGATGAGTATGACAACCGACAGGAGCCATAGGAGTTGTCTTTATTTTTGTATGACCTGCGTGTCATTGAAGAACGCCATGTAAATTACTTTACTTTGTTGCTAAACGCGTTAGCCATAGAAGTACAAGTAGTCGTTGGCGTGACAACTTCATGAAGACACGATGATGGAGATCATGATGATGGAGATCATGGTGTCATGCCGATGACGAAGATGATCATGGAGCCCCGAAGATGGAGATCGAAGGAGCTATATGATATTGGCCATATCATGTCACTATTATATAATTGCATGTGATGTTTATTATGTTTATGCATCTTGTTTACTTAGAACGACAGTAGTAAATAAGATGATCCCTTACAAAAATTTCAAGAAGTGTTCACCCCTAACTGTGCACCGTTGCTAAAGTTCGTCGTTTCGAAGCACCACATGATGATCGGGTGTGATAGATCCTTACGTTCACATACAACGGGTGTAAGACAGTTTTACACATGCAAAACACTTAGGGTTAACTTGACGAGCCTAGCATGTACAGACATGGCCTCGGAACACGGAGACCGAAAGGTCGAACACGAGTCGTATGGAAGATACGATCAACATGAGAATGTTCACCGACGATGACTAGTCCGTCTCACGTGATGATCGGACACGACCTAGTCGACTCGGATCGTGTAACACTTACATGACTAGAGGGACATCTAATCTGAGTGGGAGTTCATTATATTAATTTGATTAGATGAACTTAATTATCATGAACTTAGTCTTAAACCTTTGCAAAATATGTCTTGTAGATCAAATGGCCAACGCTCATGTCAACATGAACTTCAACGCGTTCCTAGAGAAAACCAAGCTGAAAGATGATGGCAGCAACTATACGGACTGGGTCCGGAACCCGAGGATCATCCTCATAGCTGCCAGGAAACAATATGTCCTAGAAGGACCGCTAGGTGACGCTCCCGTCCTAGAGAACCAAGACATTATGAATGCTTGGCAGTCTCGTGCTGATGATTACTCCCTCGTTCAGTGCGGCATGCTTTACAGCTTAGAATCGGGGCTCCAAAAGTGTTTTGAGCAACACGGAGCATATGAGATGTTCGAGGAGCTGAAACTAGTTTTCCAAGCTCATGCCCGGGTCGAGAGATATGAAGTCTCCGACAAGTTCTATAGTTGTAAGATGGAGGAAAATAGTTCTGTCAGTGAGCACATACTCAAAATGTCTAGGTTGCACAACCGCCTGTCCCAGCTGGACATTAACCTCCCGGATGAGGCGGTCATTGACAGAATCCTTCAGTCGCTCCCACCGAGCTACAAGAGCTTTGTGATGAACTACAATATGCAGGGGATGGTGAAGACCATTCCTGAAGTATTTTCAATGCTGAAGTCAGCAGAGGTTGAAATCAAGAAAGAACATCAAGTGTTGATGGTCAATAAGACCACTAAGTTCAAGAAGGGCAAGGGTAAGAAGAACTTCAAGAAGGACAGCAAAGATGTTGCCGCGCCCGGTAAGCCAGTTGCCGGGAAGAAGTCAAAGAATGGACCCAAGCCTGAGACTGAGTGCTTTTACTGCAAGGGGAAGGGTCGCTGGAAGCGGAACTGCCCCAAATACTTCGCGGATAAGAAGGCCGGCAACACCAAAGGTATATTTGATATACATGTAATTGATGTGTACCTTACCAGTACTCGTAGTAACTCCTGGGTATTTGATACCGGTGCCGTTGCTCATATTTGTAACTCACAGTAGGAGCTGCAGAATAAGCGGAGACTGGCGAAGGACGAGGTGACGATGCGCGTCGGGAATGGTTCCAGAGTCGATGTGATCGCCGTTGGCACGCTACCTCTACATTTACCTACGGGATTAGTTTTGAACCTTAATAATTGTTATTTGGTGCCAAGTTTGAGCATGAACATTGTATCTGGATCTCGTTTGATACGAGATGGCTACTCATTTAAATCCGAGAATAATGGTTGTTCTATTTATATGAGAGATATGTTTTATGGTCATGCCCCGATGGTCAATGGTTTATTCTTAATGAATCTCGAACGTAGTGTTACACATATTCATAGCGTGAATACCAAAAGATGTAAAGTTGATAACGATAGTCCCACATACTTGTGGCACTGCCGCCTTGGTCACATTGGTGTCAAGCGCATGAAGAAGCTCCATGCTGATGGACTTTTAGAGTCTCTCGATTATGAATCATTTGACACATGCGAACCATGCCTCATGGGCAAAATGACCAAGACTCCGTTCTCTGGAACAATGGAGCGAGCAACCAACTTGTTGGAAATCATACACACCGATGTGTGCGGTCCAAAGAGTGTTGAGGCTCGCGGAGGATATCGTTATGTTCTCACTCTCACTGATGACTTGAGTAGATATGGGTATGTCTACTTGATGAAGCACAAGTCTGAGACCTTTGAAAAGTTCAAGGAATTTTAGAATGAAGTAGAGAATCAACGTGACTGAAAGATAAAATTCTTATGATCGGATCGTGGAGGAGAATATTTAAGTCACGAATTTGGTACACACTTCAGAAAATGTGGAATTGTTTCACAACTCACGCCGCCTGGAACACCTCAGCGAAAGGGTGTGTCCGAACGTCGTAATCGCACTCTATTGGATATGGTGCGATCTATGATGTCTCTTACCGATTTACCGCTATCATTTTGGGGATACGGTCTAGAGACAGCTACATTCACTTTAAATAGGGCACCGTCTAAATCCGTTGAGACGACACCGTATGAATTATGGTTTGGGAAGAAACCTAAGCTATCGTTTCTAAAAGTTTGGGGATGCGATGCTTATGTCAAGAAACTTCAACCTGAAAAGCTCGATCCCAAGTCGGAAAAATGCGTCTTCATAGGATACCCTAAAGAAACCATTGGGTATACCTTCTACTTAAGATCTGAGGGCAAGATCTTTGTTGCCAAGAACGGATCCTTTCTGGAAAAAGAGTTTCTCTCGAAAGAAGTAAGTGGGAGGAAAGTAGAACTCGATGAAGTACTACCTCTTGAACAGGATAGTAGTGCAGCTCAGGAAAATGTTCCTGTGATGCCTACACCAACTGAAGAGGAAAATAATGATAATGATCAAGGTACTTCGGATCAAGTTGCTACTGAACTTCGTAGGTCCACAAGGACACGTTCCGCGCCAGAGTGGTACGGCAACCCTGTCCTAGAAATCATGTTGTTGGACAACGGTGAACCTTCGAACTATGAAGCAGCAATGGCGGGCCCAGATTCCAACAAATGGCTAGAAGCCATGAAATCCGAGATAGAATCCATGTATGAAAACAAAGTATGGACTTTGACTGACTTGCCCGATGATCGGAGAGCGATAGAAAACAAATGGATCTTTAAGAAGAAGACGGACGCGGATGGTAATGTCACCATCTATAAAGCTCGACTTGTCGCTAAGGGTTATCGGCAAGTTCAAGGGATTGACTACGATGAGACTTTCTCTCCCGTAGCGAAGCTTAAGTCCGTCCGAATCATGTTAGCAATTGCCGCATACTATGATTATGAGATATGGCAGATGGACATCAAAACGGCATTCCTTAACGGGCATCTTAAGGAAGAACTGTATATGATGCAGCCGGAGGGTTTTGTCGATCCTAAGAATGCTAACAAAGTATGCAAGCTCCAGCGATCCATTTATGGGCTGGTGCAAGCATCTCGGAGTTGGAACATTCGCTTTGATGAAATGATCAAGGCGTTTGGGTTTATGCAGACTTATGGAGAAGCCTGCATTTACAAGAAAGTGAGTGGGAGCTCTGTAGCATTTCTCATATTATATGTAGATGACATACTTTTGATGGGAAATGATATAGAATTCTTGGACAGCATTAAGGCCTACTTGAATAAGTGTTTTTCAATGAAGGACCTTGGAGAAGCTGCTTATATATTAGGCATCAAGATCTATAGAGATAGATCGAGACGCCTCATAGGTCTTTCACAAAGCACATACCTTGATAAGATTTTGAAGAAGTTCAAAATGGATCAGTCCAAGAAGGGGTTCTTGCCTGTATTGCAAGGTGTGAGATTGAGCTCGGCTCAACGCCCAACCACGGCAAAAGATAAAGAAGAGATGAGCGTCATCCCCTATGCCTCAGCCATAGGATCTATTATGTATGCCATGCTGTGTACCAGACCTGATGTAAACCTTGCCATAAGTTTGGTAGGAAGGTACCAAAGTAATCCCGGCAAGGAACACTGGACAGCGTTCAAGAATATCCTAAAGTACCTGAAAAGGACGAAGGACATGTTTCTCGTTTATGGAGGTGACAAAGAGCTCGTCGTAAAGGGTTACGTCGACGCTAGCTTCGACACAGATCTGGATGACTCTATGTCACAAACCGGATATGTGTATATGTTGAATGGTGGAGCAGTAAGCTGGTGCAGCTGCAAGCAGAGCGTCGTGGCGGGATCTACATGTGAAGCGGAGTACATGGCAGCCTCGGAGGCAGCGCATGAAGCAATTTGGGTGAAGGAGTTCATCACCGACCTAGGAGTCATACCCAATGCGTCGGGGCCGATCAAACTCTTCTGTGACAACACTGGAGATATTGCCCTTGCAAAGGAGCCCAGGTTTCACAAGAAGACCAGGCACATCAAGCATCGTTTCAACTCCATCCGTGAAAATGTTCAAGATGGAGACATAGATAGTTGCAAAGTACATACGGATCTGAATGTCGCAGATCCATTGACTAAACCTCTCTCGCGAGCAAAACATGATCAACACCAGAACTCTATGGGTGTTCGATTCATCACAATGTAACTAGATTATTGACTCTAGTGCAAGTGGGAGACTGTTGGAAATATGCCCTAGAGGCAATAATAAAAGCATTATTATTATATTTCCTTGTTCATGATAATTATCTTTTATTCATGCTATAATTGTATTATCCGGAAATCGTAATACACGTATGAATACATAGACCATAACATGTCCGTAGTGAGCCTCTAGTTGACTAGCTCGTTGGTCAACAGATAGTCATGGTTTCCTGACTATGGACATTAGATGTCATTGACAACGGGATCACATAATTAGGAGAATGATGTGATGGACAAGACCCAATCCTAAGCATAGCACAAGATCGTGTAGTTCGTTTTGCTAGAGCTTTTTCAATGTCAAGTATCTCTTCCTTAGACCATGAGATCGTGTAACTCCGGGATACCGTAGGAGTGCTTTGGGTGTACCAAACATCACAACGTAACTGGGTGACTATAAAGGTGCACTACAGGTATCTCCGAAAGTATCTGTTGGGTTGACACAGATCGAGACTGGGATTTGTCACTCCGTATGACGGAGAGGTATCTCTGGGCCCACTCGGTAATGCATCATCATAATGAGCTCAAAGTGACCAAGTGTTTGGTCACGGGATCATGCATTACAGTACGAGTAAAGTGACTTGCCGGTAACGAGACTGAACGAGGTATTGGGATACCGACGATCGAGTCTCGGGCTTGTAACGTACCGATTGACAAAGGGAATAGTACACGGGGTTGCTTGAATCCTTGACATCGTCGTTCATCCGATGACATCATCGAGGAGCATGTGGGAGCCAACATGGGTATCCAGATCCCGCTATTGGTTATTGACCTGAGAGCCGTCTCGGTCATGTCTGCGTGTCTCCCGAACCCGTAGGGTCTACACACTTAAGGTTCGGTGATGCTAGGGTTATTAGGAAGACTTGTATGTGATTACCGAATGTTGTTCGGAGTCCCGGATGAGATCCCGGACGTCACGACGAGTTCCGGAATGGTCCGGAGGTAAATATTTATATATGGGAAGCTGTCATATGGACACCGGAAGGTTTCGGGGGCATATCGGTATTGTACCAGGGCCACCGGAAGGGTTCCAGGGGTCCACCGGGAGGGGCCACCCCTCCTAGGGGGCCACATGGGCTGCATGGGGCAGGAGCCAGCCCCTGGAGGGCTGGGCGCACCGCCCCCCTTGGGCCCATGCGCCTAGGGTTGGGGGGGGGGAACCCTAGAGGGGGCGCCCTCCTTGCTTGGGGGGCAAGTCCCCCCTCCCTGGCCGCCACCCCCCCCTCTAGATCCCATCTAGAGGGGCCGGCCCCCCTTGCCCCTTCCCCTATAAATAGAGGGGTGAGGGGAGGGCTGAACACCCAAGCCAAGGCGCAGCACCTCCCCTCCCCAACACCTCTCCTCCTCCGTACGTGCTTGGCGAAGCCCTGTCGGAGTACTGTTGCACCAACAACACCACGCCGTCGTGCTGCCGTTGGAGCTGTCTTCCTCAACCTCTCCTTCCTCCTTGCTGGATCAAGACAGAGGAGACGTCGTTCGTACCATACGTGTGTTGAACGCGGAGGTGCTGTCCGTTCAGCACTTGGTCATCGGTGATCCGAATCACGGCGAGTACGACTCCATCATCACCATCCCCTTGAACGCTTCCGCACTCGATCTACAAGTGGTATGTAGATGCAAACTCACTCCCTTGACTCGTTGCTTAGATGAACTCATAGATGGATCTTGGTGAAACCGTAGGAAAATTTTTAATTTTCTGCAACGTTCCCCAACATGTCACTGGGGCCCGAGTGCCATGATTTCAGATTTGAACCTATTATGTTTTCTTGAATATATGTGAGTTCTTGATCCTATCTTGCAAGTCTATAGTCACCTATTATGTGTTATGGTCCGACAACCCCGAAGTGACAATAATCGGGATACTTCTCGGTGATGACCATAGTTTGAGGAGTTCATGTATTCACTATGTGCTAATGTTTTGTTTCGGTTCTCTATTAAAAGGAGGCCTTAATATCCCTTAGTTTTCACTTGGACCCCACTGCCACGGGAGGGTAGAACAAAAGATGTCATGCAAGTTCTTTTCCATAATCCCGTACGACTATATTCGGAATACATGCCTACATTACATTGATGAATTGGAGCCAGTTCTGTGTCACCCTATGTTATAGCTATTGCATGAGGAATCACATCCGACATAATTATCCATCACTGATCCAATGCCTACGAGCTTTTCACATATTGTGCTTCGCTTATTTACTTTTCCGTTGCTACTGTTACAACTTCTAGAAAACTGCTATCTTTACTTTTGCCGCTGTTACCATTACTATCATACTACTTTGCTACTAAATACTTTGCTGCAGATACTAAGTTATCCAGGTGTGGTTGAATTGACAACTCTACTGCTAATACTTAAGAATATTCTTTGGCTCCCCTTGTGTCGAATCAATAAATTTGGGTTGAATACTCTACCTTCAAAAGCTGTTGTGATCCCCTACACTTGTGGATTATCAAGACTAATTTCTAGCGCCGTTGCCGGGGAGCATAGCTCTATTCTTTGAGTCACTTGGGATTTATATGTGTTGATCACTATGAGGAACTCGAAAGACGAAAGAACCAAGATTTTTTCCTCAACTACGAGGGGAGGTAAGGAACTGCCATCTAGCTCTGCACTAGATTTTCCTTCTGTTTTGAGTAAGCTTGCGACACCTAAACCTGCTACTGCTATGAATTCTGATATGTCGCATGTTATTGATGATGCCACTTCTACTATGCATGATACTTATGATGAAACTACTTCAGTGCGTGATACTACTTTGCCGTTAGGTGAATATCTTGATGAACAACTTGCTAGGGTTAGAGAGAATGAAATTATTGAAGATGCTATTATTGATGAGAGTGATGATGAAAGTTCTCCCCCTGATTATGAATTGCCTGTTGTTCCTGAGGGTTATGTTATGGATGAGGAAGCTGCTAGAGCCATCTTTGCTTGCAAAGATAGATATGATCTTAAGAAGTTATTTGCTAAATGGAAGCAGCAATCTCTTAATGCTAGAATGAAACCTGACCTTGCTTTTTCTACTTCACCTATCTGTGTTACTGATAAGGATGAATTCTCTATTGATCCTGAAATTATTACTTTGGTAGAATCTGATCCTTTTTATGGCAATGAATCTAAAACTGTTGTGGCACATCTTACCAAGTTAAATGATATAGCCACCCTGTTTACTAATGATGAGAAGTCCCGCTATTATTATATCCTTAAGATATTTCTGTTCTTGTTAAAGGGTGATGCTAAGACTTGGTTTAATTCTCTTGATCCTGGTTGTGTGCGTAGTCCCGAGGATATGATTTATTACTTCTCTGCTAAATATTTCCCTGCTCATAAGAAACAAGCTGCCTTGCAGGAAATATATAATTTTGTGCAAATCAAAGAAGAGAGTCTCCCACAAGCTTGGGGGAGGCTTCTCCGATTACTTAATGCTTTGCCTGATCATCCTCTTAAGAAAAATGAAATACTTGATATCTTTTATAATGGACTAACCGATGCTTCCAAGGACTACTTGGATAGTTGTGCTGGTTGTTTTTTCAGGGAAATAACGGTCGACCAAGCTGAATTACTATTGAATAATATGTTGACTAATGAAAATAATTGGACTCTTCTTGAGCCAATTCCTGAGGCAATTCCTGAGCCAATTGAGCCAACTCCTGGGCCTATTCCTAAACCAACTCCGAAGAAGAGGTGTGTTCTATTTCTCAGTCCTGAAGATATGCAAGAGGCAAAGAAATCAATGAAAGAAAAAGGTATTAAAGCTGAAGATGTTGATAATTTACCACCTATTAAAGAAATACATGGTCTTTATATACCGCATGTTGAAGAAATACATTGTCTTGATAACCCAACACAGGTAGTAAAGGTAAATTCTCTCTATAGATATGATAAAGTTGAAATCCCGGCTACTAAATTTCATAGCCCATGCTTAGATGAATTTGATGACTTTATGGCTAGATAAGAAAGTTTTAATGCTTATGTTGGTAGAAAATTAAAGAATAATGCTTTCAAAATAGGACGCTTGAGTGATTATATGGCTAGAGTTAAAGGTGAACTAAAACTCATTAGCAAATATGCTTCTATGGTTACCACGCAAGCTCAGCAAGTACTTAAAGCTCAAAGTGAATTGCTTGATGAATTAAATAATAAACATGACTTTGCTGTTAGAGTGGCTACTAGAACTGGTAGAATGACTCAGGAACCTTTGTATCCTGAAGGCCACCCTAAGAGAATCGAGCAGGATTCTCAGAGTAATAATTTAGAGGCACCTAGTTCTTCTAAAAAAAGAAAAATGATAGGACTTTGCATGCTTCTAGTCAACCTGTTGTAGACACACCTGAGAATCCCAATGATATTTCTATTTCTGATGCTGAAACACAATCAAGCGATGAACATGAACCTAGTGATAATGTTAATGATAATATTCATGTTGATGCTCAACCTAGCAATAATAATGAAGTAGAGGTTGAACCTTCTGTTGATCTTGATAACCCACAATCAAAGAATCAACGTTATGATAAGAGAGAGTTTGTTGCTAGGAAGCACGGTAGAGAAAGAGAACCATGGGTTCAGAAACCCATGCCCTTTCCTCCTAAACCATCCAAGACAAAGGATGATGAGGATTTTGAGTGCTTTGCTGAAATGATTAGACCTATCTTCTTACATATGCGCTTAACTTATATGCTTAAATTAAATCCCTCTGCTAAATATATGAAGGATATCATTACAAATAAAAGAAAGATACCGGGAGCTGAAATTTCCACCATGCTTGCTAATTACACTTTTAAGGGTGGAATACCAAAGAAACTTGGTGATCAGGGGGTACCAACTATACCATGCTCCATTAGAAGAAATTATGTTAAAATTGCTTTATGTGATCTTGGAGCCGGTGTTAGTGTTATGCCTCTCTCTTTATATCGTAGACTTGAATTGAATAAGTTGACACCTACTGAAATATCTTTGCAAATGGCTGATAAATCAACTGCTATACCTATCAGTATTTGTGAGGATGTGCCTGTTGTGGTTGCAAATGTCACTATCTTAACGGACTTTCTTATTCTTGATATTCCCGAGGACGATAGTATGTCCATTATCCTTGGTAGACCCTTTTTGAATACTGCAGGGGCTGTTATTGATTGCAACAAAGGCAATGTCACTTTTCATGTTAATGGTAATGAGCATACGGTACACTTTCCGAGGAAATAACCTCAAGTTCATAGCATCAATTCTATTGGAAATGTTCCAACTATCATTATTGGAGGTTTTGAATTTCCTCTTCCTACTGTCAAGAAAAAGTATGATATTCTTATTGTTGGGGATGTTCATATCCCCGTTGAGGTAACTTAGTGTTATTCAAAATTTCTCCGGTTCCGTGTTATTCAGGATGAGTTTGTTAACAAAACTTGATCAACCTTTTTAGTGGATTCATTTTGATGATCATGAGATGGATGAAACTAGAAGGCACAAATAGTATAACAAAACTTGAGGTAACTTAGTGTACCCTCTTTTTACTTTATGTTATTTAGAATAAATAAAGCAAAAATAGTATATATGTCTGTTTTGTGAATTAACTGTGCAATAAAAAATATCCCGAAAATAAAAGTGCACCAAATGCCCTGCAAATTAGTATGATTTTTTATGGAATATTTGAGGATTTTAGGCACTAAAAATACTGCAGGGGGGCAAGCACCTGGCCACGAGGGTGGAGGGCGCGGCCACACCCCCTGGGCGTGCCCCCCTTTCTCGTGGGCCCATGATGGTCCCCCTCCACTTATTCCTGCACCCACACACTCCATCTTCTTAACAAAAAATCCCCATCCAGCTCAAGCACGAGTTCTAGCTCATTTTGCTGCGATTTTCGATCTCCTTGCTCAAAGCTCCATTCACAAAACTGCTTTGGGAGATTGTTGCTTGGTATGTGACTCCTCCAATGATCCAATTAGTTTTTGTTATAGTGCTTTATTCATTGCAAATTTTTGCTGCATAGGTGACCCTGTTCTTGAGCTTGCATGTCAAATTTATGAGGTCCCAAGTAATTCTAATGCATGATATAGGCTCTAGGCACTTGCAGGAGTAGTTGCTACCAATCTTGTTTAGTTTTATTCACTTTTACTTTGAAGTTACTAAAAATTTTAGAAATTTTTCAGAAAAAGAAATATGTCTAGGAGAATGTATCAAGGTGGTTCCTCAACAAAGAAAAGGACCCTAATACGTCTTCAACATATCTACAATTTTTGATTGTTCCATGCTATTATATTACCCCTTTTAGATGTTTATGGGCTTTATTTTACACATTTATATCATTTTTAGATCTCCGATGAGTTGTGAGTAGTTCACCACAAACCTTCATGTCCATAGTTATTAGCTAGATGGCTTCTTCTCTCTTTTTGGATCTCAATACAATGTTCTCCCCCTCTCTTGTGGAGATCTATTCGATGCAAACTCTTTTTGCGGCGTGTTTGTCGAGATCCGATGAATTGTGAGTTTATGATCAAGTTTATCTATGAGAAATATTTGAATCTCCTCTGAATTCTTTTATGTATGATTGAGTTATCTTTGCAAGTCTCTTCGAATTATCAGTTTGGTTTGGCCTACTAGATTGATCTTTCTTGCCATGGGAGAAGTGCTTATCTTTGGGTTCAATCTTGCGGTGTCCTTACCCAGTGACAGAAAGGGTTGCAAGGCACGTATTGTATTGTTGCCATCGAGGATAAAAGATGGGGTTTATATCATATTGCATGAGTTTATCCCTCTACATCATGTCATCTTGCTTAAGGCATTACTCTGTTCTTATGAACTTAATACTCTAGATGCAGGCAGGAGTCGGTCGATGTGTGGAGTAATAGTAGTAGATGCAGGAAGGAGTCGGTCTACTTGTCACGGACGTGATGCCTATATACATGATCATGCCTAGATAATCTCATAATTATTCGCTTTTCTATCAATTGCTCGACAGTAATTTGTTCACCCACCATAATACTTATGCTATCTTGAGAGAAGCCACTAGTGAAACCTATGGCCCCCGGGTCTATCTTTTATCATATAAGTTTCCAATCTACTTTTATTTGCATCTTTACTTTTTGCATCTATATTATAAAATACCAAAAATATATTTATCTTATCATACTATCTCTATTAGATCTCACTTTCGCAAGTGGTCGTGAAGGGATTGACAACCCCTTTATTGCGTTGGTTGCGAGTTCTTTGTTTGTTTGTGTAGGTGCGTGGGACTTTTGAGGAGCCTCCTACTGGATTGATACCTTGGTTCTCAAAAACTGAGGGAAATACTTACGCTACTATTGTTGCATCACCCTTTCCTCTTCAAGGAAAACCAACACAAGCTCAAGACGTAGCAAGAACGATTTCTGGCGCCGTTGTCGGGGAGGTCTTCGCTCAAGTCAAGACATACCGAGTACCCATCACAAACTCATCTCCCTCGCATTTACATTATTTGCCATTTGCCTCTCGTTTTCCTCTCCCCCACTTCATCCTTGCCGTTTTATTCGCCCTCTCTTTCCCAATCTCCTCCTCTCTTTCGCTTGCCTTTTTCTGTTTGCTTGTGTGTTGGATTACTTGTTGCCATGGCGCAAGATAATACCAAATTGTATGATTTCTCTAATACCAATAATAATGATTTCCTTAGTACTCCGATTGCTCCTCTTAATGATGTTGAGTCTTGTGAAATCAATACTGCTTTGCTGAATCTTGTTATGAAAGATCAATTCGCCGGTCTTCCTAGTGAAGATGCCGCTACTCATCTAAACAACTATGTGGATTTGTGTGATATGCAAAAGAAGAAAGATACGGATAACAACATTGTTAAATTGAAGTTATTTCCGTTTTCACTTAGAGATCGTGCTAAAGTTTGGTTTTCGTCTTTGCCTAAAAATAGTATTGATTCTTGGAACAAGTGCAAAGATGCTTTTATCTCTAAGTATTTTCCTCCCGCTAAGATTATCACTCTTAGGAAAGATATTATGAATTTTAAACATCTTGATCATGAGCATGTTGCCCAATCTTGGGAAAGAATGAAATTGATGATTCACAATTGCCCTACTCATGGTTTGAATTTATGGATGATCATACAAAAAATTTATGCCGGTTGGAACTTTGCTTCTAGAAATCTCTTAGATTCGGCCGCGGGAGGCACATTTATGGAAATCACGTTAGGAGATGCTACAAAACTTCTTGATAATATTATGGCTAATTATTCTCAATGGCACACTAAAAGATCTTCTAGTAAAAAAGTGCATGTTATAGAACAAATCAATGTTTTGAGTGGAAAGATGGATGAACTTATGAAATTGTTTGCTACTAAAAATACTCCTCTTGATCCCAATGATATGCCTTTGTCTACTTTGATTGAGAATAATAATAAATCTATGGATGTGAATTTTGTTGGTAGGAATAGTTTTGGAAATAATGCTTATAGAGGAAACTTTAATGCTAGACCGTTCCCTAGTAATTCCTCTAATAATTATGGAAATTCCTACAATAATTCTTATGGTAATTTTAATAAGATGCCATCTAATTTTGAGAATAGTGTGAAAGAATTTATGATTTCTTAAAAGAATTTTAATGCCTTGCTTGAAGAAAAATTGCTCAAAGTTGATGATTTGGCTAGGAACGTTGATAGACTTTCGTTTGATGTTGATCCTCTTAAACTTAGATCTTCTTCTCCTAAGCATGATATAACTCAAAGCAATGAGAATTTCCATTGATGAGTGCAAGGAGAGAACCGCTAGATTGCGTGCTAAGAAAGATAGCTTTATAAAGGCGTGTTCTTCTAGTTTCCATGAAAATAATGATGAGGATCTTAAAGTTATTGATGCGTCTCCTATTAGATCTTTGTTTTGCAATATGAATCTTGATAATTATGGGACTGAAGATGAGTCAACTTTACCTAGAAGGCGTCCCAAGAATTTGAAGTTTTTAGATCTTGATGCTAAATTTGGTAAAAGTGGGATTGGAGAGGTCATGACTTTAAATAGCATTGAACCCACTATCTTGGATTTCAAGGAATTTGATTATGATAATTGTTCTTTAGAAGGTTGTATTTCCTTGTTGCAATCCATTGTTAATTCTCCTCATGCTTATAGTCAAAATAAAGCTTTTACCAAACATATCGTTGATGCCTTGATGCAATCTTATGATGAAAAACTTAATTTGGAAGTTTCTATACCTAGAAAAATTAATGATGAGTGGGAACCTACTATAAAGATTAGAATTAAAGATCATGAGTGTTTTGCTTTGTGTGATTTGGGTGCTAGTGTTTCCACGATTCTGAAAACTTTATGTGATATTCTAGGTTTCCATGAACTTGATGATTGCTCTTTAAATTTGCACCTTGCGGATTCTACCATTAAAAAGCCAATGGGAAGGATCAATGATGTTCTCATTGTTGCAAATAGAAATTTGGTGCCCGTAGATTTTATCGTTCTTGATATAGATTGCAATGTTTCTTGCCCTATTATTCTTGGTAGACCTTTCCTTAGAACGATTGGTGCGATTATTGATATGAAGGAAGAGAATATTAGATTCCAATTTCCATTAAAGAAAGGCATGGAGCACTTTCCAAGAAAGAAAGTCAAATTACCTTATGAATCTATCATGCGAGCTACTTATGAATTTAGTGCCAAAGATGGCACTACTTAGATCTATCTTCGCTTTTATGCCTAGCTAGGGGCGTTAAACGATAGCGCTAGTTGGGAGGCAACCCAATTTTCTTTGTGTTTTTTGTTTTTGATACCGTTTAGTAATAAATCTTGCATCTACCTTCTGTTTAGATGTGTTTTTATCTTTTAATTAGTGTTTGTGCCAAGTAGAACCTATAGGATAACCTATGATGATAGTTGATTTGATTCTGCTGAAAAACAGAAACTTTGCACGCACGAATTTAGTTTTGTTAAATCACCGAAACGTGATTTTACGATGATTGGTTTTGCTGCTGATCAATAGACAAATTGTCCAGGACTTCCTATTTTGGTAAGATTTTTAGAGTTCCAGAAGTTTGCGTTAGTTATAGATTGCTACAGACTGTTCTGTTTTTGACAGATTCTGTTTTTCGTGTGTTGTTTGCTTATTTTGATCCATATATGGCTAGTAAAATAGTTTATAAACCATAGAGAAGTTGGAATACAGTAGGTTTAACACCAGAATAAATACAGAATGAGTTTATTACAGTACCTTATGTGGTGGTTTTGTTTTCTTTCACTAACGGAGCTTATAAGATTTCCTGTTGAGTTTTGTGTTGTGAAGTTTTCAAGTTTTGGGTAAAGCTTTTATAGACTATGGAATAAGGAGTGGCAAGAGACTAAGCTTGGGGATGCCCATGGCACCCCAAGATATTCAAGGATAGCCAAAAGCCTAAGCTTGGGGATGCCCCGGGAAGGCATTCCCTCTTTCGTCTTCGTTCATTGGTAACTTTACTTGGAGCTATATTTTTATTCGCCACATGATATGTGTTTTGCTTGGAGCGTCGTGTATTATATTAGTCTTTGATTTTTAGTTTACCACAATCATCCTTGCTGTACACACCTTTTGGGAGAAGCCCACTTGATTAGAATTTGCTAGAATACTCTATGTGCTTCACTTATATCTTTTGAGCTTGATAGTTTTTGCTCTAGTGCTTCACTTATATTTTTTAGAGCAAAGCGGTGGCTTAATTTTGAAGAACTTGCTAGTCTCTCATGCTTCATTTATATTATTTTGGGAGTCTTTTAGAACAGCATGGTATTTGCTATGGTTACAAATTTGGTCCTAGAATGATGAGCATCCAAGTTGGGTATAATAAAAACTATCATAGAAAGTGAATTGGATGCTATGATCAATTTGATAATTGATAATTGTTTGGAGATATGGATGTAGTGATATTAAAGTCATGCTAGTTGAGGTGATTATTAAAAATGCTTGTGTTGAGGTTTGTGATTCCCGTAGCATGCACGTATGGTGAACCGCTTTGTGATGAAGTTGGAGCATAATTTTATTTATTGATTGTCTTCCTTATGAGTGGCGGTCGGGGACGAGCGATGGTATTTTCCTACCAATCTATCCCCCTAGGATCATGCGCGTAGTGCTTTGTTTTTGATGACTTGTAGATTTTTGCAATAAGTATATGAGTTCTTTTGACTAATGTTGAGTCCATGGATTATACGCACCCTCACCCTTCCACCATTGCTAGCCTTTCTTGTGTCGCGCAACTTTCGCCGGTACCATACACCCACCATATACCTTCCTCAAAACAGCCACCATACCTACCTATTATGGCATTTCCATAGCCATTCCGAGATATATTGTCATGCAACTTTCCACCGTTCCGTTCATATGACACGCATTACTTTTGTCATATTGCTCTTTGCATGATCATGTAGTTGACATTGTATTTATGGCAAGGCCACCTTCATAATTTTCATACATGTCGCTCTTGATTCATTGCATATCCCGGTACACCGCCGGAGGCATTCTTATAGAGTCATATCTTGTTCTAGCTTTGAGTTGTAATTCTTGAGTTGTAAATCCATAAAAGTGTGATGATCTTCATTATTAGAGAATTGTCCCAGTGAGGAAAGGATGATAGACTATGATTCCCCCACAAGTCGGGATGAGACTTCGGACTTTACAAAAAGAAAAAAAAAGAAGAAAGGCCAAAAAAAAGAGAGAGGCCAAAGAAAAAAAAAGAAAAAGAAAAAAAAGAGAAAAAGAAAAAAAAGAAAAAAAATAAAATGAGAGAAAAAGAGAGAAGGGACAATGCTACTATCTCTTTTTCCACACTTGTGCTTCAAAGTAGCACCATGATCTTCATGATAGAGAGTCTCCTATGTTGTCACTTTCATATACTAGTGGGAATTTTTCATTATAGAACTTGGCTTGTATATTCCAATGATGGGCTTCCTCAAAATGCCCTAGGTCTTCGTGAGCAAGCGAGTTGGATGCACACCCACTTAGTTTCTTTTGTTGAGCTTTCATATATTTATAGCTCTAGTGCATCCGTTGCATGGCAATACCTACTCACTCACATTGATATCTATTAATGGGCATCTCCATAGCCCGTTAATACGCCTAGTTGATGTGAGACTATCTTCTCCTTTTTTGTCTTTTCCACAACCACCATTCTATTCCACATATAGTGCTATGTCCTTGGCTCATGCTCATGTATTGCGTGAAAGTTGAAAAAGTTTGAGATTATTAAAGTATGAAACAATTGCTTGGCTTGTCATCGGGCTTGTGCATGATTAAATACTTTGTGTGATGAAGATAGAGCAACAGCCAGACTATATGATTTTGTAGGGATAACTTTCTTTGGCCATGTTATTTTGAGAAGACATGATTACTTTGATTAGTATGCGTGAAGTATCACTATTTCTTACGTCAATATGAACTTTTATTTTGAATCATTTGGATCTGAACATTCATGCCCCAAAAAATAAAATTACATTGAGAATTATGCTAGGTAGCATTCCACATCAAAAATTCTGTTTTTATCATTTACCTACTCGAGGATGAGCAGGAATTAAGCTTGGGGATGCTTGATACGTCTCCAACGTATCTATAATTTTTGATTGTTCCATGCTATTATATTAGCCCTTTTGGATGTTTATGGGCTTTATTTTACACATTTATATCATTTTTGGGACTAACCTACTAACCGGAGGCCCAGCCCGTATTGCTGGTTTTTTGCCTATTTCAGTATTTCGAAGAAAAGGAATATCAAACTGAGTCCAAACGGAATGAAACTTTCGGGAGCGTGATTTTTGGAACGAACGTGATCCAGAGGACTTGGAGTGCAAGTCAAGAAGCAGCCGAGGCGGCCACGAGAGGGTCGGGCATGCCCCCCCTATAGGGCATGCCCCCCAGTCTCGTGGGCCCCTCGGGCGGCCACCGACGTACTTCTTCCTCCTATATAAGCCTACGTACCCCAAAAACATCCAGGGAGCCAACGAAACACAATTTCCACCACCGTAACCTTCTGTATCCGCGAGATCCCATCTTGGAGCCTTCGCCGGCGCTCCGCCAGAGGGGGGAATCGACCATGGAGGGCTTCTCCATCAACACCATAGCCCTTCCGATGAGTTGTGAGTAGTTTACCACAGACCTTCGGGTCCATAGTTATTAGCTAGATGGCTTCTTCTCTCTTTTTGGATCTCAATACAATGGTCTCCCCCTCTCTTGTGGAGATCTATTCGATGCAAACTCTTTTTGCGGTGTGTTTGTCGAGATCCGATGAATTGTGAGTTTATGATCAAGTTTATCTATGAGAAATATTTGAATCTCCTCTGAATTCTTTTATGTATGATTGAGTTATCTTTGCAAGTCTCTTCGAATTATCAGTTAGGTTTGGCCTACTAGATTGATCTTTCTTGCCATGGGAGATGTGCTTAGCTTTGGGTTCAATCTTGCGGTGTCCTTACCCAGTGACAGAAAGGGTTGCAAGGCACGTGTTGTATTGTTTCCATCGAGGATAAAAAGATGGGGTTTATATCATATTGCATGAGTTTATCCCTCTACATCATGTCATCTTGCTTAAGGCGTTACTCTGTTCTTATGAACTTAATACTCTAGATGCAGGCAGGAGTCGGTCGATGTGTGGAGTAATAGTAGTAGATGCAGGCAGGAGTCGGTCTACTTGTCACGGACGTGATGCCTATATACATGATCATGCCTAGATAATCTCATAATTATTCGCTTTTCTATCAATTGCTCGACAGTAATTTGTTCACCCACCGTAATACTTATGCTGTCTTGAGAGAAGCCACTAGTGAAACCTATGGCCCCCGGGTCTATCTTTTATCATATAAGTTTCCAATCTACTTTTATTTGCATCTTTACTTTTTGCATCTATATTATAAAATACCAAAAATATATTTATCTTATCATACTATCTCTATTAGATCTCACTTTCGCAGGTGGTCGTGAAGGGATTGACAACCCCTTTATTGCGTTGGTTGCGAGTTCTTTGTTTGTTTGTGTAGGTGTGTGGGACTTTTGAGGAGCCTCCTACTGGATTGATACCTTGGTTCTCAAAAACTAGGGGAAATACTTACGCTACTATTGCTGCATCACCCTTTCCTCTTCAAGGAAAACCAACGCAAGCTCAAGATGTAGCAGACCCAGGCGTGCTATGTGTGAGCAAGATGATGAACCACCAAGGGATGCCGAAGTGCGAGCTTGTGAGTGGCCATCAGACGAGTTTATGGTCAATGCAGGCATCAAGGATGAATTTGACGCATATGTGCGTAATGCCGATGTTGAGGACTTCTTACAAGATAAGTGTCCTTAGTACTATCAATTAACTGATTCATTCGTAAGAAGGTTTAAATATAAATCTTCATGTAAATCTCAGAGTGTCCTGTTTGATATTTATGATAAATCTTACACCATGGACTTAGAAGATTTTACAACTGCTTGCAAACTCCCGAAGTGGGGCAATGTTAATGACCCCCATAGATCTGAATATAAAGACTTTCTTGCTAGTATTACTGTGGGAGAATCTAGGGATATAGCACAAGCTACCATAGGGAGCATTCATTTTCCTGCTATACATTATTTTGCTCTCTTCATTGGTAGATGCATTAACGGTAAAGATGAAGCATGTCACATGTGTGTCCCTGATCTTTGTGTCCTCAAGAGTGCTGTGTTAGGTAATAAAGATTACAACTTGGGGGCAATAGTTGCACGTAGGTTGCATAATAATGGTATGTCTGGATATTTATTTGGAGGAATTTATGCGACCCGTGTTGGTAATTATCTTGGTATAGCCCCACGAGAGGGGGACAGGGAGTTGCTTCCTGCTTATTTAGATTATGACGCGATGGTCAAACACCGTTTTCTTTTGAGGAATGAACAATTCCTCCAGTATCGACTAATCTTTGACAGACGCAGTTCTGTCCATGTAACTCTCCCTTCTCCTTTCCTTTTTGATTACCAGGCAAAACGAATATATGTTGTTACCAGGGAGGAGACAGCTGAACACGAGGAGAGAGAAGAGGTGGCTCGCCAACATGCCGCAGCTCAGGATGCATTTTCTGCTGCATCTCAGTACGACCCCAGTTATAACTATGGATATCAGCTAGGCTATGCTTGGCATTAGACCAACTCAGGCCAAAAGCCTAAGCTTGGGGGAGTACGTATTTCTCACCGACTTTACATTCATGTTCACACACTATTCTAGTTGTCGGTGCTCATACTCTTTCATTGCATTATCCATGCTAGTTTAATTTATTTTTCTAGCTTTGTTCTTGTGTGTTTGATAAACCTTAAGAAAAACTAAAAAAAATAGTTAGTTTAATTTCCATGCTTGTAATAGAAATTAAAATGAAAACCCAAAAAGATTTCTTGTTCTTCTTTTGCTTGTTGGGAGCTTTCCCGTGTAAATAGTTTTATTTCTTTTCTTTCCTTTGGGGGTCGAGAGTAGAAGACCATATTGAAAATGTTTAGTGGCTCTCACATGCATGGTTGTTGATTTAACTTAGAGCCCATATTACTTTGTCTTCTCTCTTGAGTTGAATGCTTGCAGATTCCAACTTAGTCCAATGCACGTGCACTATTATTATTATACACACCGTTCGGTCGTGCAAGTGAAAGGCAATAATGACAATATATGATGGACTGATTGAGATGAGAAAAGCTGGTATGAACTCGACCTCTCTTGTTTTTTGTAAATATGATGAGTTCATCGTTCCTGATTATAGTTGCTTGTGCCATGCTTAATTAGCTATGAGTTATAATTGTTTACCTTGCATGCCAACATGCTATTAAAATGATTGTGATGTGGTATGATGGGATGGTATCCTCCTTTGAATGAATTGAGTGACTCGACTTGGCACATGTTCACGCATGTGGTTGAAACAAATCAACATAGCCTTCACGATATTTATGTTCATGGTGGATTATATCCTACTCATGCTTGTACTCGGTGTAAATTAATTTTGATGCATGTTCATGACTGTTGTCGCTCTCTCAGTTGGTCGCTTCCTAGCCTTTTGCTAGCCTTCACCTGTACTAAGCGGGAATACTGCTTGTGCATCCAAACTCCATAAACCCCAAAGTTATTCCATATGAGTCCACAATACCTTCCTATATGCGGTATATACCTGCCGTTCCAAGTAAATTTGTATGTGCCAAACTCCAAACCTTCAAATGAAATTATGTTTTGTATGCACGAGCAGCTCATGTTCCAACTAGGGCTATCTGTATCTTCCATGCTAGGTGGGTTATTCTCAAGAGAGTGGACTCCGCTCGTCATTCACGAGAAAATGGCGGTAACTGGGATGCCCAGTCCCTTGATCAAAAAGATCAAAGCAAATCAATATAATTAAACAAAACTCCCCTAGGGTTGTTGTTAGTTGGAGGCACTCGTTGTTTCGAGCAACCATGGATTGATGCTTGTTGGTGGTGGGGGAGTATAAACTTTTACCATTCTGTTTGAGAACCGCCTATAATTTATGTAGTATGGAAGATATCGCCATCTCATAGTTGTTGCATTGACAGTGAAAGTATGCCGCTCAAAATGTTATTCATCTCTATTTTAAAATCGAGCTCTCGCACCTCTACAAATCCCTGCTTCCCTCTGTGAAGGGCCTATCTATTTACTTTTATGTTGAGTCATCATCCTTCTTATTAAAAAGCACCCGCTGGAGAGCACACTGTCATTTGCATTCATTATTATTGATTTATATTGGGTATGACTTGACTGGATCTCTTTTACCATGAATTACAATGTTTAGTCAGTCCTTGATCTTTAAAGGTGCTCTGCATTTATGTTTTGCGGTCTCAGAAAGGGCTAGCAAGATACCATCTTGTTATATCATATTATGATTTTTTGAGAAAGTGTTGTCATCCAAGTATTATTATTATTGCTCGCTAGCTGATTATGCCATTGATATGAGTAGATGTGAGACCTAAGTATTATTGTGAGTATGGTTAGTTCATAATCTTTGCTGAAAACTTGAATGTTGGCCTTACATATTTACAACAACAAGAGCAAATAGAGTTTGTAAAAGTTTTTCTTTATCACTTTCAGTTTATCAACTGAATTGCTTGAGGACAAGCAAAGGTTTAAGCTTGGGGGAGTTGATACGTCTCCAACGTATCTACTTTTCCAAACACTTTTGCCCTTGTTTTGGACTCTAACTTGCATGATTTGAATGAAACTAACCTGGACTGACGATGTTTTCAGCCGAACTGCCATGGTGTTGTTTATTGTGCAGAAAACAGAAGTTCTCGGAATGACTTGAAAATCCACGGAGATAACTTTTGGAAAATATAAAAAATACTGGCGAAAGAATCAAGGCCAGGGGGGCCACACCCTGTCCACGAGGGTGGGGGGCGTGCCCTCCCCCTGGGCGCACCCCCCTGTCTCATGGGCCCCTAGATGCTCCACCGACCTCAACTCCAACTCCAGATATTCCGTTTCACGGAGAAAAAAATCAGAGAGAAAGTTTCATCGCGTTTTACGACACGGAGCCGCCGCCAAGCCCTAACCTCTCTCGGGAGGGCTGATCTGGAGTCTGTTCGGGGCTCGGAGAGGGGGATTCATCGCCATTGTCATCGTCAACCATCCTCCATCACCAATTTCATGATGCTCACCGCCGTGCGTGAGTAATTCCATCGTAGGCTTGCTGGGCGATGATAGGTTGGATGAGATTTACCATGTAATCAAATTAGTTTTGTTAGGGTTTGATCCCTAGTATCCACTATGTTCTGAGATTGATGTTGCTATGACTTTGCTATGCTTGATGCTTGTCACTAGGGCCCGAGTGCCATGATTTCATATCTGAACCTATTATGTTTTCATGAATATATGTGAGTTCTTGATCCTATCTTGCAAGTCTATAGTCACCTATTATGTGTTATGGTCCGACAACCCCGAAGTGACAATAGGGATACTTCTCGGTGATGACCATAGTTTGAGGAGTTCATGTATTCACTATGTGCTAATGCTTTGTTCCAGTTCTCTATTAAAAGGAGGCCTTAATATCCCTTAGTTTCCACTAGGACCCAGCTGCCACGGGAGGGTAGGACAAAAGATGTCATGCAAGTTCTTTTCCATAAGCACATATGACTATATTCGGAATACATGCCTACATTACATTGATGAATTGGAGCTAGTTCTATGTCACCCTATGTTATAGGTATTACATGAGGAATTGCATCCGACATAATCATCCATCACTGATCCAATGCCTACGAGCTTTTCACATATTGTGCTTCGCTTATTTACTTTTCCGTTGCTACTGTTACAACTACTACAAAACTGCTATATTTACTTTTGCCACTGTTACCATTACTATCATACTACTTTGCTACTAAATACTTTGCTGTTGATACTAAGTTATCCATGTGTGGTTGAATTGACAACTCAACTGCTAATACTTAAGAATATTCTTTGGCTCCCCTTGTGTCGAATCAATAAATTTGGGTTGAATACTCTACCCTCGAAATCTGTTGTGATCCCCTACACTTGTGGGTTATCAGAGCTCGAGCGGCAGAGGTCGCGAGAGGAAGGATACGATGGAAAGGGGGAGAATGAGAAGAAGACCGCTCGTGGCAATGTATAGGAAGGACTGATAAGTGGGCGCGAAAAACAAGGAGGCCGAAAATATGGTTATCTAGCTGCCAGGACGCCTCGATTCTCGGGATGGTTATTAAGATAAGGATCCATTGAGATATGTTGGATAAAGTGTGAATTAATAGAAGATGACATCATGGCGGGTTATTGCAAATCCAGAGGATGACGTCATGGCGGGTTATAAGCTCTCGCACAATGAAGAGCAGAACATTTTTCTAAGTGTTGAAGATTGACAATAACCAGTTCAAATCAATCTGGGGCCTAATGTTGGGGATATAACTACTAGGTATGACCCACCCAGGAGCGGACGGGTTATACCTATGGCGATTCATCATATGAAGCCCGAGATGACATTTTCAGATGGCGGTTCAGCTAAGGGCCCAAGGCCCAAAGGCGGCTAAAGGCCCATAGAAATAAACCGCCATATGTGTATGACTTGTATTGTAGGGAGGAATAGACAGACACCGAGCCAGACACTGTTTATGAGCCGGTCGGGACTCTGTGAGCCACTAGGCGTCGACCTCTGTATATAAAGGGGCGAGCCGGCGGCGGTTTAGGACAAGTAAGATCATATCGACAACTGTCAAGCGAATTCGCTCCCTGGTAATCGAGACATAAGCAATCCCACCACAAACTGGATTAAGCCATTACCTTCACCGCAAGGGGCCAAACCAGTATAAACTCCCATGTCCTTTGTCCCGTTTTAACCCCTTTAAGCTTCCTAGTTGCAATGGCTCGATACATCTCCGTCGTATCTACTTTTCCAAACACTTTTGCCCTTGTTTTGGACTCTAACTTGCATGATTTGAATGGAACTAACCCAGACTGACGCTGTTTTCAGCAGAATTGCCATGCTGTTATTTTTGTGCAGAAATAAAAGTTCTCGGAATGACCTGAAAATCCACGGAGCAACTTTTCAAAATTAATAAAAAATAATGGCGAAAGAATCACCGTCAGGGGGCCCACACCCTGTCCACGAGGGTGGGGGGCGCGCCTCCTGCCTCGTGGGCCCCTTGGACGTCCACCAACTTCAACTCCAACTCCATATATTTGCTTTCACGGAGAAAAAAATTAGAGAGAAAGTTTCATTGCGTTTTACGATACGGAGCCGCCGCCAAGCCCTAATCTCTCCCGGGAGAGCTGATCTGGAGTCCGTTCGGGGATCCGGAGAGGGGGATTCATCGCCGTCGTCATCATCAACCATCCTCCATCACCAATTTCATGATGCTCACCGCCGTGCGTGAGTAATTCCATCGTAGGCTTTCTGGACGGTGATGGGTTGGATGAGATTTACCATATAATCAAGTTAGTTTTGTTAGGGTTTCATCCCTAGTATCCACTATGTTCTGAGATTGATGTTGCTATGACTTTGCTATGCTTAATGCTTGTCACTAGGGCCCGAGTGCCATGATTCCAGATCTAAGCCTATTATGTTTTAATGAATATATGTGAGTTCGTGATCCTATCTTGCAAGTCTATAGTCACCTTTTATGTGTTATGATCCGACAACCCCGAAGTGACAATAATCGGGATACTTCTCGGTGATGATCGTAGTTTGAGGAGTTCATGTATTCACTAAGTGCTAATGCTTTGGACCGGTACTCTATTAAAAGGAGGCCTTAATATCCCTTAGTTTCCATTAGGACCCAGCTGCCACGGGAGGGTAGGACAAAAGATGTCATGCAAGTTCTTTTCCATAAGCACGTATGACTATATTAGGAATACATGCCTACATTACATTGATGAACTGGAGCTAGTTCTGTGTCACCCTATGTTATAACTATTACATGAGGAATCACATCCGATATAATTATCCATCACTAACCCAATTCCTACGAGCTTTTCACATATTGTGCTTTGCTTATTTACTTTACCGTTGCTACTGTTACAATTACTACAAAACTACTATTGTTACTTTTATCACTGTTACCGTTACTTCCATACTACTTTGCTACTAAATACTTTGCTACAGATACTAAGTTATCCAGGTGTGGTTGAATTGACAACTCAATTGCTAATACTTGAGAATATTCTTTGGCTCCCCTTGTGTCGAATCAATAAATTTGGGCTGAATACTCTACCCTCGAAAACTGTTGCGATCCCCTGTACTTGTGGGTTATCATGGCTCCACGACTAAGTCTTTTTTCTAGGACATCTGTCATGACGTTTCCACGACAGGGGGGGGGGGGTCCGGTAACCTCTCGGTACTCCAAAAAATACCCGTACCACTCCGAAACCATTCCGGTGTCCGAATATAACCTTACAATATATCAATCTTTACCTCTCGACCATTTCGAGACTCCTCGTCATGTCCGTGATCTCATCTGGGACTCCGAACAACCTTCGGTCACCAAAACACATAACTCATGTAATACATATCGTCATCGAACGTTAAGCGTGCGGACCCTACGGGTTCGAGAACTATGTAGACATGACCGAGACACCTCTCCGGTCAATAACCAATAGCGGAACCTGGATGCTCATATTGGTTCCCTCATATTCTACGAAGATCTTTATCGGTCGAACCGCAATGTCAACATACGTTATTCCCTTTATCATCGGTATGTTACTTGCCCAACATTCGATCGTCGGTATCTTCATACCTGGTTCAGTTTCATTACCGGAAAGTCTCTTTACTCATTCCGTGGTGCATCATCCTGTAACTAACTCGTTATTCACATTGCTTGCAAGGCTTCATATGATGTGCATAACCTAGAGGGCCCAGAGATACCTCTCCGATACTCAGAGTAACAAATCATAATCTTGATCTATGCCAACCGAACAAACACCTTCAGAGATACCTGTAGAGCATCTTTATAATCACCAAGTTACGTTGTGATGTTTGATAGCACACAAGGTATTCCTCCTGTGTCCGGGAGTTGCATAATCTCATAGTTGGAGGAATATATATTTGACACGAAGAAAGTAGTAGCAATAAAACTGAAAGATCAGTATGCTAAGCTGACGGATGGGTCTTGTCCATCACATCATTCTCCTAATGATGTGATCCCGTTCATCAAATGACAACACATGTCCATGGCTAGGAAACTTAACCATCTTTGATCAACGAGCTAGTCTAGTAGAGGCATACTAGGGACACCGTGTTTTGTCTATGTATTCACACATGTATCAAATATTTTGTTAATACAATTCTAGCATGAATAATAGACATTTATCATGATATAAGGAAATATAAAATAAGAACTTTATTATTGCCTCTAGGGCATATTTCATTCAGTCTCCCACTTGCACTAGAGTCAATAATCTGTGAAGGTCAGAAAATAATGATACCCGCCACGAGCATCAACACTCATTGGACCGCATACATCGGTATGTATTATTTCCAATAAGTCACTAGCTCGTTCCATTGTTCCGGAGAATGGAGTTTTAGTCGTCTTGCTCATAAGGCACGGTTCGCAAGTATCAAATGATTCATAATCAAGTGATTCTAAAAGTCCATCTTTATGGAGTTTCTTCATGCGCTTTACACCAATATGACCCAAACGGCAGTGCCACAAATAAGTTGCAGTATCATTATCAACTTTGCATCTTCTGTCATCAATATTATGAATATGTGTATCATCACGATCAAGATTCAACAGAAATAGACCACTCTTCGAGGGTGCATGACCATAAAAGATATTACTCATATAAATAGAACAACCATTATTCTCTGATTTAAATAACCATCTCGCACTAAACAAGATCCATATATAATGTTCATGCTCAACGTTGGCACCAAATAACAATTATTCAGGTCTAAAACTAATCCCGAAGGTAGATGTAGAGGTAGCGTGCCGACGGCGATTACATCAACCTTGGACCATTCCCGACGCGCATTGTCACCTCGTCCTTAGCCATTCTTTGTTTAATTCGCAGTCCCTACTTCGAGTTACAAATATGAGAAACCGAACCGGTATCAAATACCCAGGCACTACTGCGAGAATTAGTAAGGTACACATCAATAACATGTATATCAAATATACCTTTGTTCACTTTGCCATCCTTCTTATCTGCCAAATACTTGGGGCAGTTCCGCTTCCAGTGACCAGTCCCTTTGCAGTAGAAGCACTCAGTTTCAGGCTTGGGTCCAGCTTTGGGTTTCTTCCCGTAAGTGACAAGTTGCTTATCATTCTTCTTGAAGTTCCCCTTCTTCTTGAAACTAGTGGTCTTGTTAACCATCAACACTTGATGCTCCTTTTTTATTTCTACCTCTGCGGCCTTTAGCATTGCGAAGAGCTCGGGAATAGTCTTTTCCATCCCTTGCATATTGTAGTTCATCATGAAGCCTTTGTAGCTTGGTGGTAGTGATTGAAGAACTCTGTCAATGACACAATCATCTGGAAGATTAACTCCCAGCTGAGTCAAGTGATTATGATACCTAGACATTCTGAGTATGTGCTCACTAACATAACTGTTCTCCTCCATCTTGCAGCTATAGAACTTGTTGGAGACTTCATATCTCTCAACTCGGGCATTTGCTTGAAATATTAACTTCAACTCCTGGAACATCTCATATGGTCCATGATGTTCAAAACGTCTTTAAAGTCCCGATTCTAAGCCGTAAATCATGGCACACCGAACTAACGAGTAGTCATCAACACACGACTACTAGGCATTCACAATGTCTGCAGTTGCTGGGGCAGATGGTACACCTAACGGTGCATCAAGGACATAATTTTTCTGTGCAGCAATGAGGATAATCCTCAAGTTACGGACCCAGTCCATGAGTTGCTACCATCATCTTTCAACTTAGCTTTCTCTACGGACACATTAAAATTCAAGGGAACGGTGGCATGGGCCATTGATCTACAACATACATATGCAAAAAACTATCAGGACTAAGTTCATAAATTAAGTTCAATTAATCATATTACTTAAGAACTCCCACTTAGATAGACATCGCTCAATTCATCTAAATGATACGTGATCCAAATCAACTAAACCATGTCCGATCATCATGTGAGATGGAGTAGTCTTCAATGGTGAACATCTCTATGTTGATCATATCTACTATATGATTCACGTTCAACCTTTCAGTCTTAAGTGTTCCGAGGCCATATTTGTATATGCTAGGCTCGTCAAGTTTAACCCGAGTATTCCGCGTGTGCAAAACTGGCTTGCACCCGTTGTATCTGAACGTAGAGCCTATCACACCCGATCATCACGTGGTGTCTCAGCATGAAGAACTTTCGCAATGGTGCATACTCGGGGAGAACACTTATACCTTGAAATTTTAGTAATGGATCATCTTATAATGCTACCACCGTACTAAGCAAAATAAGATGCATAAAAGATAAACATCACATGCAATCAAAATATGTGACATGATATGGCCATCATCATCTTGTGCTTTTGATCTCCATCACTGAAGCAACGTCATGATCTCCATCATCACCGGCTTGAAACCTTGATGTCCATCATAGCGTCGTGGTCATCTCGCCAACCATTGCTTCTATGACTATCGCTACCGCTTAGTGATAAAGTAAAGCAATTACATAGCATTTGTATTTCATACAATAAAGCGACAACCATATGGCTCCTGCCAGTTTCCGATAACTTATTACAAAACATGATAATCTCATACAATAATTTATATCACTTCATGCCTTGACCATATCACATCACAACATGCCCTGCAAAAACAAGTTAGACGTCCTCTACATTGTTTGTTGCAAGTTTTACGTGGCTGCTATGGGCTTCTAGCATGAACCGAACATACCTACGGCACAAAAACCACAACGGTGATTTATCAAGTTTGTTGTTTTAACCTTCACAAGGACCGGCCGCAATCAAATTCGATTCAACTAAAGTTGAAGAAACAGACACCCGCCAGCCACCTTTATGCAAAACTAGTTGCATGTCTGTCGGTGGAACCGGTCTCATGAACGCGGTCATGTAAGGTTGGTCCGGGCCGCTGCATCCAACAATAACTCCGAATCAAAATAAGACATTGGTGGTAAGCAGTATGACGATGACCGCCCACAACTCTTTGTGTTCTACTTGTGCATATCATCGACGTATAGACCTGGCTCGGATGCCACTGTTGGGAAACATAGCATGCAATTTCAAAAAAAATCCTACGCTCATGCAAGATCTATCTAGAAGATGCATAGCAATGAGAGGGGGAGAGTGTGTCCATGTACCCTCGTAGACTGAAAGTGGAAGCGTTAACTTAACGCGGTTGATGTAGTCGAACATCTTCTCGAATCAACCGATCAAGTACCGAACGTACGACACCTTCGAGTTCTGCACACGTTCAACTCGATGATGTCCCTCAAACTCTTGATCCAGCAGAGGTACGAAGGAGTAGATGAGTTTTGTCAGCATGACGGTGTGGGGACGGTGATGGTGATGTGATCAACGCAGGGCTTCGCCTAACCACTACAACAATATGGCAGGAGGAGTAAACGGTGGAGGGGGGGTACCGCACACGGCTAAGACAATTGATGTCCTTTGGGGTGCCCCCATCCCCCCGTATATAAAGGAGGGAGAGGGGAGAGGGACGGCCTAGGGCGCGCCCAAGTGGGGGGAGTCCAACTAGGAATCTTAGTCCTACTCACCCCCCCTTCCTTTCCAACAAAGGGGGAAAGAGGAAAGTAGAGGGAGAGGGAGAGGGAGAGGGAGAAGGGGGGCCGCGCCCTCTCCCCCTTGTCCAATTCGGACTCCACATGGAGGGGGCACGCGCCACCTCTTGCGACCTGCCTCTCCTCTCCACTATGGCCCATGCGGCCCATTACTTTCCGGGGGAGGGGTCCCGGTAACCCCTCGGTACTCCAAAAAATACCCGTACCACTCCGGAACCATTCCGGTGTCTGAATATAACCTTATAATATATCAATCATTACCTCTCGACCATTTCGAGAATCCTCGTCGTGTCTGTGATCTCATCCGGGATTCCGAACAATCTTCGGTCACCAAAACACATAACTCATATAATACATATCGTCATCGAACGTTAAGCGTACGGACCCTACGGGTTCGAGAACTATGTAGACATGACCGAGACACCTCTCCGGTCAATAACCAATAGCGGAACCTGGATGCTCATATTGGTTCCCACATATTCTATGAAGATCGTTATCGGTCGAACCACAAAGTCAACATACGTTATTCCCTTTGTCATCGGTATGTTACTTGCCCGAGATTCGATCGTCGGTATCTTCATACCTAGTTCAATCTCATTACCGGCAAGTTTATTTACTCGTTCCGTAGTGCATCATCTCGTAACTAACTCATTAGCCACATTGCTTGCAAGGCTTCATATGATGTGCATTACCAAGAGGGCCCACAGATACCTCTCCGATAATCGGAGTGACAAATCCTAATCTCGATCTATGCCAACCCAACAAACACCTTCGGAGATACCTGTAGAGCATTTTTATAATCACCCAGTTACGTTGTGACATTTGATAGCTCATAAGGTATTCCCCCGGTGTCCGGGAGTTGCATAATCTCATAGTTGGAGGAATATATATTTGACACGAAGAAAGCAGTAGCAATAAAACTGAACGATCATTATGCTAAGCTAACGGATGGGTCTTGTCCATCACATTATTCTCCTAATGATGTGATCCCTTTCATCAAATGACAACAGATGTCCATGGCTAGGAAACTTAACCATCTTTGATCAACGAGCTAGTCAAGTAGAGGCATACTAGGGACACAGTGTTTTGTCTATGTATTCACACATGTATCAAGTTTCCGGTTAATACAATTCTAGCATGAATAATAGACATTTATCATGATATAAGGAAATATGAAATAACAACTTTATTATTGTTTCTAGGGCATATTTCCTTCAGGTGGCTATAGACACTAGTACAGGACCCCCTCATTAGCAGTGATCTGTAGTGCCTACTAGTAGGGCCGTGGCGGAATGCTGCTACTGGTAACATGATACCGACAGCGTTTGCCTTGAACGTTGCTGGTAATTATCTATAGTAACGTTCCCAACCATGATTTTTATTCCACTTCGTTCATTTATATCAGGAAACACCTAACAACCTACTCAGTTTTCAAACAACCCAATTCCCGTGATAGAAACGAGAGGGAAAGCCATCCGGTCCAGAAGCTCTTAGGGGTCTAATTTGGAATAAAGCATGGGATATCTCATTATCGGTAAAAGGTGCATTAAGCCTTTCATCCATATCATTAGACACCTTTGGTGTTATTTTCCTCGAAACCTCGCCAGTTGAAAGGGTCAGATCATTTTGTGTGAAAACATCCTTAAAATATGACGCAACCATCCTTTCAATCTTCGTTGGAGCATTACACCAAGTACCATCCTCCTTCTATCCTCATATGCAGAACCTTCCCTGCTTTCTTGATCAGATTCTCCACGAAATATTTCTTACAGTAGCCATCGGGTAACTTGTGGATTTATAGCCATATAGGCATATGAACTATTTCCATATCCTCGGCCTTGCTGAGCCGATCGTATGGACTCCAGAGAATAGCCAATGCTAAAATATGCATGGTCTCTGCTCCATGATTCTCTCCCAATCACCTAGACATGATGCTTGCACTACAAAGGCATGAGCGCATGTCGGCTGGAAGCGGAGTTCCTGCGCCGGATTCTAAGCAGCCTGCATATCTCCGACCCCCCCCCCCCCCCCCCCCGACTGAAGCTCTTTGTCGGTATGAACCATAGCAAGGGCCAGCCGGTGTACGCTCTCATTAATGACCGACCCATCAACATCATCAATTTTTAAGTCATCGGATTCCTCGCCAGCCTGATCAAGCTAGTTGAAGAGGTCTCCTAGCTTGCTACGGTTTACCGTCGCGCCACTGCTTGTTGCTGACCGCGCGTCAGATGGTGTCGCCATATATTTCGAAAAAAAGGTAGGGGCATCACTATGGTGCCCGAGGGGCGGTGGAATGGACGTGGGGCGGATGGTAATGAGGGAACTCGTAGGCGATCAAGATCGAGGATCCTAAACCCTAGCCGCCTGATACTCCAATTTAACCTCTCCCTGTAACGTGCATGTCATCCGTGATGCAATACTTTGACATATGGTGGTTCCTGTACGCGTGCTTAATGATACCACTAGTAGTAGCTTAGCTTTCTTTTTGAGAGTGGCCGGTCTGCCGTAGCGTTCATCAGCTGTGTGGTCAAGTCCCATCTGCGGCAGTTAACTTGAACTTTTGATCGGGTTAGGTTACGCGTGATGCCCGGACGAGACCCTGCGGCTGTATCACCTCGTCACCTGCTTTGCCTCGTCGCCCTCGCGCGCGCCGTGCAGTTTGAAAAATGCCGCTTCCTGCGGTCATGGCCGAGCTAATTCCGAAGAATTACGAGCCGCGGCCGGCGGCGGTGGTGGTGGTGGTGATGTGGGTTGGATCTCCGGAATCTGAGCCCGTCCGGCCTGACGGAAAATGGTGCGCCGCAAGCAGACGCCGCGCCCCGAGTAAAGAAATGTTTGAGAAGGGGAGCAGGTGCAGTTGCGGAAGCATCTGCTCGGCATAAAACAAGCAGTGCCACGCATCGCGATTTGGGTTAGGAGTACAATAATGCTGGATCATTGGGTGCAGTAAGAGTACTACTCTTACTGTTGGTAGTTGATTTAAAGTGCTTGGTAGCGGTCGCACGCGGGGACTGACACGCGAAGGTTCCAGGCCATTAAACGGTAAAATTGACAAATTTGACCTATGGACGAAATCAAATCACAGAATGAACTATTTCACGCGGCTGACCTTTTTGTGTGACGTCCGACACGAAGGTGTCACACTACACTGTGCAACGTCTCACAGATAGGCGCTACACGCCTGGCGAGCGTCGCACCCATGTGATTCGAAAATTACTAAGTCAGTGTGCAGCGCCTGAGAGCTAGGCGCCACACTATATAGTGTAGCGCCTAGCTTCTAGGCGTTGCACTAGTGGTTGCTTCATTTTGTAGTGCAACCACTAGTGCGGCGCCTCAGAGCTAGGCGCCACACTATACAGTGCAGCGCCTAGCTTTTAGGCTCTGCACATTGACTTAGCAATTTTTAGGCAGTATGGGGTGCAACGCTAGCCAGGCGTGTAGCGCCTATCTGTGAGGCATTGCACAGTGTAATATGGCGCCTTCATGTCGAGTGTCACACAAAAAGGTCAGCCGCGTGAAATAGTTTCACAGACAGTTCATTCTATGATTTGCTTTCGTACACAGGTCAAATTTGTCAAATTTGCCCCATTAAACAAGCTGCGCAAAGGTTTAGAAATAGGTCCATGTGCTGTTTAACTCCTTGTCTATTCAGAGCAGTCATCAGAGCAGACCTATATTTAAGAGCAACTCCAACGGGGTGACTCATTTCTTCCGCCGCCGTCCGTTTGGGTCGGCGTGGACACAAAAACTGGCCCAATGCGCCGACCCAAACGGACGCGTGTCCGATTAACGTCCGCATGGCGATCCATTCTTGACCCATTTTTGAGCCAGATTTACGTTCGCACGGACACGAGACGGATGCGCGTGCGCGCCTACTCCTCTCCCGGGCCCGCCGGTCAGTGGCAGCCACCACCATTTCCCCCCCATTTTTCCAAAAACGCTCCCGCCCGCGCGCGCTCGCTCCCGCCCCAACCATGGACGACGCCATCGACCTCGACCTCGACGCCGCCGCTGGCCTCGCCTTCCTCGCCTCGTCCGGCGTCGCCGCCCCCGTCGGGAAGGGCAAGCCTCGTGCCCCGTGCAAGACGGCCGCCGCCACCAAGCCAAAGAAGGCGCTGACGCCCGAACAATGGGCAGGCGAGTCGGCCAAGAGGAAGGGGCGGAGGCACGCTGCGGACGCGAGGGAGGAGGCCGCCGCTCAGGCCGCCGCCGTCGCAGCCGCGCAGCAGGAGGTCACCAACGCCCGCGTCACGGCGGTAACGAGGGAGGCGCTCTACATGCTAGGGTTAAACCCTAGCCAGCACGGCCTCGTCCAAGCCGCCGTCGCCGTGGCCAGCACCGGCTCGTCGGTGTTTCCTCGAATGGTGCTGCCCGACTCGCCCTGCTGGTCGGCTTGCAATCCGATCCCCGGCTTCCACATCTACCCGCAGGCCTCCTGTCTCTCCGGGGAGTGCTCACCCGAAGTGAGCGTGATCGCGCCTTCCACGCCCGCGCCCACGTCCATCGACCTCAACTCCACCCCGGTGGCCGGTGGCTCGTCATCCGACGGCGTGAGGAACGCGCGCGGCAGACGCCGGCCGACGTGCTCCCGGACGCCCGCAACCTGTTCGAGGAAATGTCGCGAGCCGCCGACGAGGACTACATGCAGAACCTCATCTTCGAGGGCGGTGCGCAGGCCACTGGCTATGATGTCGACAAGACACAAAGCCAGGACGGTCGCGGGGCGTTCACGCCGGCCGCTGGCTATGATCCCGACCAGGCGGCCTTCATGTGTGATCAGGTCGGCATCGACCTGGGCGGCTTCCCGCTCGACCACGAGTTCCCAGACGACTACGGGCTGGAAGAAGAGGACGAGTGCGACATCGAAGTGGAGCCTTTGTTCGAGGACGAGCTCGCCAACTAAGCCACCGGTCCTAAGCCAAAGCGCAAGAGCAAGCGTACGAAGGCGTACACGGCGGCCGAGGAGAAGCTTCTTTGCGAGTGTTGGCGAGACATTGGACAAGACCCCAAGACGGGCGCTGAGCAAAAACATTCAACCTTTTGGATTCGTGTCCACCGAGAGTTTCATGAGCGCAAAAAGTTTCCGCCGTACCAATTTGTGATCACGCGCGGGTGGGTCTCCATTTCTAAGCGGTGGAGGGTGATCCAACAAGAGTGCAACAAGTTTTGCGCCGCTCTTGAGAGCGTCAAGGCCCGCCCCGTGAGCGGCATCGGCATGCAAGACATGGTATGCTAGCAAGCCGCCCTCTTTTGTGTCATCAAGTTCATCCTTTGCGTGTTCATATGCATATCACTTGCCCATATGCTTGCATGGAAACATTGTGTAGGCATTTCAAGCTTTGGAGGCATTCAAGGTGCAACACAATGGCAAGTTCTTCAACCTCTCCCATTGCTATCGGGTCATCAAAGACAAGGAGAAGTTCAAGGCGCAATATGCCGCACTCAAGTCGCGTGGGGGGAAGAAAGCCGTGGATGATGTTGGGGAGGGCGAGCCGGCACGGCCGCGGGGGAAGACCAACTCCAGGAAAGAGGACAAGCGAGATGCGGCCACCAACGCTTTGATCGCAAGCGTGGACGGCATGATGAACAAGAAGGACTCAAGGGAGTAGGAGCGCCGGCGTTTCAAGGTGGAGCAAATGGACGCTTTCATGGAGATCCAAAGATGGAGGCTTGACTTGGACGCCGAGAAGCAAGCCAAGATGTTCGAGCTACAGGCAGAGAAGCAAGCCAAGATGCTTGAGATCGAGGCCGCCAACGCCAAGACCAAGGCGAAAGAAGTGGCTCTCGCGAGCATGATGACCGGGGTGGAGATCATGAAGGTGGATCTCAACATCGTGTCGCCAAAGAAGAGGTCATGGTTCGAGAAGATGCAGGCTGACATGCTCAAGTTCGACGACGAGTGATCTATGACGACGAGCATCATCTTTTTTGTATGCCGGCAGGTGTGCCGGCATGACCACGGGAGCCGCGATGGTGTTGTCGAACTTCAAGCCCCACCCTTTTTTGTGTGCTGGCATGTGTGCCGGCCGGCCGGCGAGTGCGCCAGCATGAACCTGTGGTGATATTTTCTGAAGCCGGCATTGTATGCCGGCGCTGGCATGGTGCCGGCATGAGACATGGCCGCTGGCATGATTGCCTGCGGGGCTTTTTTTTTAAGTTTAATACGGACATGAAATGGGTCGGCGTGTTGGGCGCACTGCCGACCCAAATGCAAATCTGGGAGGGCGACCGATCCAAACGAACAAAATTCAAACAAATGCATCGTCCGTTTGTATCGGCCCGCTGGAGTTGCTCTAAGTTCCATTGCAGACTGAGCTGCTATGGATCGACCGGAGAAGAAAAGGGAAGAAAATGGCAGGGCAAGCTCATCAATTAATTAGTAGGGTATCGGCATGCTTTAGTGCCGCTGCTGTCATGGGCTGCGTTGCAGACTGTACAGCCCGCTGCTGCATGCTATGGACTGCTAGAAACATAGCGTGTACTTGTGTGCAGTAAAGCATAATGCATCATTGGGTGCACTAAAAGTGCTGCACCGTTTGCTGCCGGCAGTAATTCGTTACGCTGACCAGTGGCGTAGCTAGGATTTTATGCCAGGGTGGTTCAATTGCCAAGAAAAATAATTGCACCACAAATTCAACAAACCAACATATGCGTACAGAATATATCAACTAGGTCTTTCAAATAATATAAAATTCATGGTTATGTCTTAAATTTGCATAAAAAAGATAACACGTCTTTATGTCGGGATAACGCCTTCTCAAGACCATGAAAGTTCTACTCTAGTATTTATCAATTATTAATTGTAAAAAATAAAACTAAATCTTGCACTCTCAGGTCTCAGCTTAACTTGTTCAAATCCTCGTAGCAAGAAATTTATACTTTGAATTTATGAATTAACAGAGAACAAAAATCTTACTTTAGATCGGAGTAGTAGGATGGAAAACTGAACAACTGGTTCTCAACCAAACTAGATTGTGCGTGCTTCGCCGGCTGCCTGTTTGCCGCCGCCGTCAAGTGTCCTTCGCCCGGCCGCCAGTCCGTCGCCGTCGACGAGTGCCATGTAGGCCGGCGGATGCCCGCTGGGGGCTGCTAGGCGATGGCTGATGGCGATGGCCGCTTGCTGCTAGGGTTCCCGAACTGAAAGAGGCGGCGGGAATCAGGAACGTCTTCTCGTGTCGATCAATCAGCGCATAGACGCAGAGACTAACGAGCCAATCCTTCACGTGTACATGGGCTGAGTTGGGCTTGCTTTTCTTTTTTCCTTTTTTACAGACTAAGTAGTATACTAATGGGCTGAATTCCAGGGTGGTCCATGGACCACCCTGGCCACCCTACAGCTACGCCACTGACGCTGACACACGAATCTTCCAAGCGGCTAAAGAAAAAAAAACTAAGCATGCTTCAGAAAAGAGTTAAATGCACTGAAGATGCCTCAACTTGTTCTTTGCGATCAGTTTAGTGCCTAAAATTATAAAATACGTGAAACTAGTGCTCGAACTTGTCCGACCGTGCAAATATGGTGTCTCCATTCGTATCCGGACGTTCGTCCAGCCCGCATGGCGTACAAACGTGACGGTGGCCCACCTGACAATGGCTAAGAGGCGCCGGTGGCCCACGCGTGAGGATGTTTTCACAAAAAAACTCATATTTTATTTTATCAGTAGAAAAGCCTCAAATACACTATCTGATAGCGAGAAATAACATGAAAAAACCTCCATGAAGGGGTATCGAACTTGGCACGTCATGTTTAACAATGACACGATCTGGCCAGCTGGCCGGACCATGCTTCGAATTGAACTCATACCTAAAAAGCTATGCAGTTTTCTCCTTTCTATTTTTTCCAGGTTCCTGTTAAGTTTCATAACACATAAATTTTCCCATATGAAAAAGACAATTATCAATATGCTATTATTTTATATTTTAAATATTTTTCCATTTTCATTATTGTGACCTTCGAAGAGGTACACATGAACTCTATTTATGTAGATTTAAATATTTTAACCTATACTAGAAATTATTGTCTAAATTTAAGAATTAAATATGTCAACCATGTTTGTATAAATGTAAGGATAATTTACACAATAACTTTTTCACACATGTTGAACTCTTTTGGAAATACATGTTGTGAACTTTTTTAACGCATGACAAACATTTTTCAAAAATGCGCTATATTTTGTTAATACATGTGAAACATTCTCCGAAAACATGTTGAACATTTTTCAAATGCACTAACACTTTCGTGAAGTTTATGGCAGCACGTTTTTTCTTGAAAGCTTAAAAACTACTAGCACTTAGAAGTTTCATACAAAATTTTGAAATTTCGCACAAAAATGTATGCATACTCCAAGTGACTTTCAAGTTTTGTTTGAATTTTTGTTATATTATACCCTGCAAAAAAGAAAAAAAACCAGGCCAAAAAAAAAGCTGATTTTTGCATGTATTTTACTTTTTCTGTATCTCTCACAAACAAGTACAGATTTTGATTAGAAAAAATAACACAGATATATTGCACTTTTATGTGAGCATGTACACAAAAGTTCAGAAGTTTTTTAGCCGTAAAATCCATTTATTTGACTTTCAAAAAAAGGGCACAATGTGCCGGTGCGTCAAAATTACATTTCGCATAGCAACACAATATATAAAGTTTGACCTAGTCTATATCTACTAACCACAGTATGGCCTAGTGGACAGCCTATGCACGTAACACAATCTGTAAATTTGTGGGGCTTTCAGATGTGATTGAATAAAATATGAGGTGGTTTTCTAAAAAAATCCTCACGTCCGGGTGGGCCACGGGCACGTTGGCACGCCATGCGGGTTGGATGTACGTTTGGATACAAATGGAGGCACCGTATTTGCATAGCCGGACAAGTTCAAGCACCAGTTTCATGTATTTTACAACTTTAGGCACTAAATTGACCGCGCAAGACAAGTTGAGGCACCTCCAACGTATTTAACTCTTCAGAAAAGGTACCTGTGTTCTTGTGTATTCTTCAGAGCAGCCACAAGGACAGATTGTTACTTTTTGAACCAACTCTCCGTATAGTATACTCCATCCGTCTCGAAGGGCCGTAGGCCGAACTTTATTTAGAATCAAGGGGGAAGCAGTACAACAAGAGTTAGCAGTCTAGGCGAACTAGAACTGGGAACCCACGGAACAAAAAGATCCAAAATACAAGAGTGATAGCAGGAGTTGTCAAAAGAGACAGAAAAACAACAAGTGACAACAGAGGCCGTCCAAATCGGTCAAGAAAACCTAGCCAGCGACTCAAGGGAGGTTGCCGATTTCTAAAACACAGCCCGCCGCCCTCCTTGTGCCAATATCTTCTCTGACCAGATCCAAAACCCTGAATGGATTGCTTGCTTTCTGCTCAAAAATTCTGGAAATTTTTTCCTTCCAAATCCTCCAGTGAATCAAGATGGCGATTGTGTCAAAATCACGACGCATGGGCTTGGGAACTTCTTTACGTGCTTGCAGCCACCAGTCTTCAGTACTGCTGAAACGATCCGCTGGCACCTGAAAAGCCGTCCGTGTCCAATTTCTGAACAACAGCCAGACTTGTTGGGTGAATCTGCAGTGTACGAACAGGTGGTTGCAGTCCTCCGGCGTGATGAGGCACATAGGGCAATTGACGTTTGAGGGCCAGCCTCTACGCTCCAAGTTGTCTGCAGTCAAGCATCGGCGATGAACCACTAGCCACATGAAAAACTTGCATCTTGGAGGGGCCTTGGACTTCCAAATTGGTTTGTAGCAGGCGAATCGCACAGACACAACAAAGAACATGTTGTATGCACTCTTGACAGAGAAGAGATGATCCTCAGTCAGCTTCCACAATAGACAATCAGGGACACCAGGTGTCAATGACACATTTTGAGTAATGTCCCAAACTGTGAGATATTGTGCAATAGCGACGACCGAAACCCCTCCTGAGATTTCTCAGACCCAGCTGTGATTCTGAAGGGCATCCCGAACAGTGCGAACGGGATTCTTGACAAAGGAGAAGAGGGTCGGGGCCATGGTCGCAATGGAGCCGCCCTCTGGTAATCAGTTGTCCGTCCAGAACTTTGCCCGTCCTGTATCCCCCAACAGACGAACGAGGCCGCACTGAAAATAGTTGTGACCTCGCCCTCCTATCCATCAGGCAACTTGTGCCACAGTCGCTCTTCTGGGTCCCAATGCAGCCAAGGCCATCGGCAACGCAAAGCCAAGCCAAACCACTTCAAGTTCAGAATGCCCAAGCCTCCACACTCCTTTGGCATACACACTCTAGCCCAAGGCAGGAGGCAATGACCACCACTAATCTCATTTTCCCCTTTCCAAATGAATCCCCTACATCCTCTGTTGATGATATCCAGCGCCCATGCCGGCAACGGCAAAACAGAGAGAAAATGCATAGGCATCGCCATTAACACAGATTGTGTAAGCGCCAACCGACCTGCCGGAGCAAGCATCCTTGGCTTCCATCCCTTCATCTTGCTGGAGTATTTGTCGATTAGGGGTAATATATGCTGATGTTGAAGTCTGAAAATTGATAAAGGGAGCCCCAACACTACCAGAAAAAGGGTCATAGCTAATATGAATATTAATGATGCACCACATATATGGTGTGCCACTGCTATATAGCAGTGGCACACCATGTATAGGTACGCCATTAGTGTCCATATCACTAATGGCGCACCACACCCACGGTGCGCCACTACTAACAATTTTTTTATTTATTTTTTCAAAACTAGTAATGACGGACCACACACTCTGTGCGCCACTGCTAACATATATTTTTTACTTTTTTTTTAAAACTAGTAATGGCGCACCAGGGGATAGTGCGCCATTACTAGTTCAAACTAGTAATGGCGCACCTCAACCACGGTGCGCCACTACTAACAATTATTACTATTATTTTCAAAACTAGTAATGGCGCACCACATACCAGGTGTGCCATTAGTAACCAGGGTTACTAATAGCGCATTATTAGGTGGTGCGCCATTGGTAACCTGTGAGCAGCTAGATATTTTGGACAACCACCTACCACACTCACTTTCCCCACTTCATTCTGTCCACCTCCTCCTCCAAGCTTGTCTCGGCTGCCTCCTCCTCCTCACCTCATTTGCACCATAGAGTCACCCAAATTAAGTGGTTAAAATTCCTTTTTTTGATAGGTAAGTAAGGGGAAAGCTTTCTTTATGTTCTAGATCTACTTTTTTCTCCCTCCAACAACGTGCACATGCACTTTTTATGGCCTAGATCTACGTATGTTTGTGGTGTTGCATATGTTTGTGGTGTTGCATATGTTTGTGTTTGCAGGTACCGGTATTTGAAATGCGATAGTTGCCAATATTTTGCCAGAATGTTGATTCATTTCCGTTTCAGCAAGAATTTGGCACTATGCATTATTTTTTGTCCTATTTTTAGGCAAAGTCATGCCAAATTTTTTTTGGTTCTAAAATATCGTTTTGCTCTACCCCACAGGCGACCATGGTCCGCACGATGACCGAAGGCATTGTGAATAGGTTTTTGAGCTCCGCGAAGGCCGAGATGCTTCAAAAGAATGAGACGGAGATAAGATGTCTGTGTTGAAGATGCAAACTAAAGAGCCTTATGGACCTGAATTCCGTACAGGTGTGGGACCACCTGCTCTTGCGTGGTTTCATGGATGGCTATCGGTGGCAAGGTGATGAAGATGATTATGAAGTCGTCCATGGGGGCCGGGCAAAAAATGAGGAAGGGAAGCAAGACAACCGCGGCGAGGGCGGGCGAGAAGACGAAGAATCTCCAGGACATGATCACGAAGTAGATGCAGTACACAGTCATCATGTAGAAGATGCTGGACATGATGATGATGAAGATGCCAGAGCAGACGAAGGGCATGATCATGAAGATGAAGATGCCAGAGCAGACGACGATGGACCATCAATGGGCTGGGTGCAGGACCCTCATATTCAAGAGCTGCTTCTCAAGCAAACAGATAATGCAAGAGCTGCCGCCAAAGAGAAAGCCAAGCTGGATCAACTAGAGATAGACGCGGTTACTCCATTGTATGAAGGATGCAGGCCCAAGGATACCCGCCTGAAAGTAACGCTCATGGCTCTAGAGATGAAGGTAAAACGCAAAATGACTGACACATGCTTCGACGAGAACATGTCATTCTGGCACAAACGTCTTCCCAAGGGGAACAAGTGCCTGGCCAGTTTCGAGGAGGCGAAGAAAATCGTGTGTCCTCTGGATTTACCGCACGTGAAATACATGTGTGCATGAAAAATTGCATCATTTCTCGGGACGAGCACGCGGAGTCTACCATATGTCCGGTGTGCGGCGTCACTCGATACAAGAAGAGGAAGAAAGCTCCTTGAAAAGTGGTGTGGTACTTTCCGATCACTCCTCGTCTGCAGTGGTATTTCATGGACCCTAAGGTAGCAAAGCTCCTGCGTTGGCACGCGGATAGGGAGGAGAAGAAGCGAGAAGATGACGGAAATGATCCGGAGATAAATAAAAAAGACAAGATGCTGAGTCACCCTAAGGATGCGAGCTAGTGGCAGGCGTTGAACTTTGAACACCCAGAATTTGGGGACGATCCAAGGAACATCATGCTGGGCGCGAGCACCAATGGAGTCAATCCGTTTGGCAGCCAGAGAAGCACACATAGCACCTGGGATATGTTTGTGTGGATGTACAACCTTCCCCCAGGTTGTGCATGAAGAGGAAGTACATTCACATGACTTTGCTAATTGAAGGGCTGAAACAACCAGGGAACGACATCAATCTGTATCTGGGGCTACTGAAAGAGGAGCTAGACACGCTGTGGAAAACACCAGCCAATACGTGGGACGCTGCAGAGAAAGGATATTTCCCTATGAGAGCCGCACTGCTCACGACGGTGCACGACTATCTCGGTTACGGATATGTCACGGGGCAGGTGGTCCATGGATTTTCTGGATGCGTCAGGTGCATGGATGACACAACGTATCGCTAGCTAGATAGAGATCCCGGGTCTTCGAAAACCGTGTTCATGGGACATCGAAGGTGGCTTCGAGATGATGACTCATGGAGAAAACGCAAGGATCTGTTCGATGGTGAAACCGAACCCCGGAGACGCCCGCGTACGAGGAGCAACGAGGAAATAGACGATCTGTTGAAAAATTGGAAAGAGTGCCCACCGTCGGGAAAGGCGCCAGAGCCGGGAAAGAAGCAAAAGGCGCCAGAGCCACTGCTAAAGGTATGGAAAATGAGGTCTATTTTCTGGGACTTGCCATACTGGAAGATCCTTCGTGTGCCTCACAGCCTTGATGTCATGCATATCACAAAGAACGTGTGCGAGAGTCTGCTTGGTACCCTGCTCAACATGCCAGAGAGGACCAAAGATGGGCCGAAAGCAAGGGCAGACCTGAAATCAATGGGCATCAGGGAGGAGCTTCACGCTAATGATGATGATGATGATGATGATGATGAGGCGAAGGACACGGAAAGTCGTTGCAAAGGCAAAAAGGCCGAGAAGATCGGAAATGACTTCCCTCCCGCGTGCTTCACTCTAAGTCAGGAGGAGATCGAGCAGTTTTTCACCTGCCTCGTAGGAGTAAAACTTCCTTACGGTTACGCGGGGAAGATAAGCAGATACCTAGAATCAGCAAAGTAGAAGTTCAGCGGGATGAAGTCTCACGACTGTCACATGCTGATGACGCAGATACTTCCAGTTGCAATCCATGGGATCATGGACGCGCACATCCATGAAACGCTATTTGGCCTATGCAACTTTTTCGACGTCATCTCCCGGAAGTCGGTTGGCGTGAGGCAACTCAGAAGGCTACAAGAAGAGATCGTAGTGATACTATGCGAGCTTGAGATGTACTTCCCGCCCGCATTCTTCGACGTTATGGTGCATCTGCTGGTCCATATCATGGAGGATATCATCCAACTCGGGCCGACGTTCCTGCACAGCATGATGCCGTTCGAAAGGATGAATGGTGTCATCAAAGGATACGTTCGCAACATGTCATGTCCAGAGGGAAACATAGCCAGGGGCTTTCTGACCGAAGAGTGCATCTCCTACTGCACGAATTATCTAGGCATCGAGAACCCCGTTGGTCTGCCCATCAACAGGCACCTCGGTAGGCTCGCTGGATGGGGTCGCCGCGAGGGTCGCCGCGAAATGCATGTCGACTTCGAGGGTCGACTCGCCGACTTTGAAAGAGCAAACCTAGTCGCGTTACAACACATAGACTGTTGGGGAACGTTGTGGAAAATAAAATTTTTCCTACGGTTTCACCAAGATCCATCTATGAGTTCATCTAAGCAACGAGTGAAAGGGGAGATGCATCTACATACCACTTTGTAGATCGCGAGCGGAAGCGTTCAAAAGAACGGGGTTGAAGTAGTCGTTCTCGTCGTGATCCTATCACCGGAGATCCTAGCGCCGAACGGACGTCACCTCCGCGTTCAACACACGTACGGTCAGCGTGACGTCTCCTCCGTCTTGATCCAGCAAGGGGGAAGGAGAGGTTGATGATGATCCAGCAGCACAATGGCGTGGTGGTGGATGCAGCAGAACTCCGGCAGGGCTTCGCCAAGCTGCTGCGGGAGGAGGACGAGGTGTAGCAGGGGGAGGGAGGCGCCAAGACTTGGGTGCGGCTGCCCTCCCCCCTGCCCTCCTTTATATAGGCCCCCAGGGGGGACGCCGGCCCTGGGAGATGCAATCTCCCAAGGGGGCGGCGGCCAGGGGGGTGGAGTGCCCCCCAAGGCAAGTGGTGCGCCCCCCCACCTAGGGTTTCCAACCCTAGGCGCAGGGGGGGCCCAAGGGGGGCGCACCAGCCCAGTAGGGGATGGTTACCCTCCCACTTCAGCCCATGGGGCCCTCCGGGATAGGTGGCCCCACCCGGTGGACCCCCGGGACCCTTCCGGTGGTCCCGGTACAATACCGGGTGACCCCGAAACTTTCCCGATGGCCGAAACAGCACTTCCTATATAGTTTTCTTTACCTCCGGACCATTCCGGAACTCCTCGTGACGTCCGGGATCTCATCCGGGACTCCGAACAACATTCGGTTTGCTGCATACTCATATTCATACAACCCTAGCATCACCGAACCTTAAGTGTGTAGACCCTACGGGTTCGGGAGACATGCAGACATGACCGAGACGGTTCTCCGGTCAATAACCAACAGCGGGATCTGGATACCCATGTTGGCTCCCACATACTCCTCGATGATCTCATCGGATGAACCACGATGTCGAGGGTTCAAGCAACCCCGTATACTATTCCCTTTGTCAAACGGTATGTTACTTGCCCGAGACTCGATCGTTGGTATCCCAATACCTCGTTCAATCTCGTTACCGGCAAGTCACTTTACTCGTACCGTAATGCATGATCCCATGACCAGACACTTGGTCACTTTGAGCTCATTATGATGATGCACTACCGAGTGGGCCCAGTGATACCTCTCCGTAACACGGAGTGACAAATCCCAGTCTCGGTCCGTGTCAACCCAACAGACACTTTCGGAGATACCTGTAGTGCACCTTTATAGTCACCCAGTTACGTTGTGACGTTTGGTACACCCAAAGCACTCCTACGGTATCCGGGAGTTACACGATCTCATGGTCTAAGGAAGAGATACTTGACATTGGAAAAGCTCTAGCAAAACGAACTACACGATCTTATGCTATGCTTAGGATTGGGTCTTGTCCATCACATCATTCTCCTAATGATGTGATCCCGTTGTCAATGACATCTAATGTCCATAGTCAGGAAACCATGACTATCTGTTGACCAACGAGCTAGTCAACTAGAGGCTTACTAGGGACGTATTGTGGTCTATGTATTCACACGTGTATTACGATTTCTGGATAATACAATTATAGCATGAATAAAAGACAATTATCATGAACAAGGAAATATAATAATAATCCTTTATTATTGCCTCTAGGGCATATTTCCAACAGTCTCCCACTTGCACTAGTGTCAATAATCTAGTTACATTGTGATGAATCGAACACCCATAGAGTTCTGGTGTTGATCATGTTTTGCTCGCGAAAGAGGTTTAGTCAATGGATCTGCGACATTTAGATCCATATGTACTTTGCAAATATCTATGTCTCCATCTTGAACATTTTCACGGATGGAGTTGAAGCGACGCTTGATGTGCCTGGTCTTCTTGTGAAACCTGGGCTCCTTGGCAAGGGCAATAGCTCCAGTGTTGTCACAGAAGAGTTTGGTCGGCCCCGACGCATTGGGTATGACTCCTAGGTCGGTGATGAACTCCTTTACCCAAATTGCTTCATGCGCTGCCTCTGAGGCTGCCATGTACTCTGCTTCACATGTAGATCCCGCCACGACGCTCTGCTTGCAGCTGCACCAGCTTACTGCTCCACCATTCAACATATACACATATCCGCTTTGTGACTTAGAGTCATCCAGATCTGTGTCGAAGCTAGCGTCGACGTAACCCTTTACGACGAGCTCTTCGTCACCTCCATAAACGAGAAACATGTCCTTTGTCCTTTTCAGGTACTTCAGGATATTCTTGACCGCTGTCCAGTGTTCCTTGCCGGGATTACTTTGGTACCTTCCTACCAAACTTACGGCAAGGTTTACATCTGGTCTGGTACACAGCATGGCATACATAATAGATCCTATGGCTGAGGCATAGGGGATGACGCTCATCTCTTCTTTATCTTTTGCCGTGGTCGGGCATTGAGCCGAGCTCAATCTCACACCTTGCAGTACAGGCAAGAACCCTTTCTTGGACTGATCCATTTTGAACTTCTTCAAAATCTTATCAAGGTATGTGCTTTGTGAAAGACCTATGAGGCGTCTCGATCTATCCCTATAGATCTTGATGCCTAATATGTAAGCAGCTTCTCCAAGGTCCTTCATTGAAAAACACTTATTCAAGTAGGCCTTAATGCTGTCCAAGAATTCTATATCATTTCCCATCAAAAGTATGTCATCTACATATAATATGAGAAATGCTACAGAGCTCCCACTCACTTTCTTGTAAACGCAGGCTTCTCCATAAGTCTGCATAAACCCAAACGCTTTGACCATCTCATCAAAGCGAATGTTCCAACTCCAAGATGCTTGCACCAGCCCATAAATGGATCGCTGGAGCTTGCATACTTTGTTAGCATTCTTAGGATTGACAAAACCCTCCGGCTGCATCATATACAGTTCTTCCTTAAGATGCCCGTTAAGGAATGTCGTTTTGACGTCCATCTGCCATATCTCATAATCATAGTATGCGGCAATTGCTAACATGATTCGGACGGACTTAAGCTTCGCTACTGGAGAGAAAGTCTCATCGTAGTCAATCCCTTGAACTTGCCGATAATCCTTAGCGACAAGTCGAGCTTTATAGATGGTTACATTACCATCCACGTCCGTCTTCTTCTTAAAGATCCATTTGTTTTCTATCGCTCGCCGATCATCGGGCAAGCCAGTCAAAGTCCATACTTTGTTTTCATACATGGATTCTATCTCGGATTGCATGGCTTCAAGCCATTTGTTGGAATCTGGGCCCGCCATCGCTTCTTCATAGTTCGAAGGTTCACCGTTGTCTAACAACATGATTTCCAGGACAGGGTTGCCATACCACTCTGGTGTGGAACGTGTCCTTGTGGACCTACGAAGTTCAGTAGCAACTTGATCAGAAGTACCTTGATCATCATCATTAATTTCCTCTCCAGTCGGTGTAGGCACCACAGGAACATTTTCCTGAGCTGCACTACTTTCCGGTTCAAGAGGTAGTACTTCATCGAGTTCTACTTTCCTCCCACTTACTCCTTTCGAGAGAAACTCTTTTTCCAGAAAGGATCCGTTCTTGGCAACAAAGATCTTGCCCTCGGGTCTTAAGTAGAAGGTATACCCAATGGTTTCCTTAGGGTATCCTATGAAGACGCATTTTTCCGACTTGGGTTCGAGCTTTTCAGGTTGAAGTTTCTTGACATAAGCATCGCATCCCCAAACTTTTAGAAACGACAGCTTAGGTTTCTTCCCAAACCATAATTCATACGGTGTCGTCTCAACGAATTTAGACTGTGCCCTATTTAAAGTGAATGTAGCTGTCTCTAGAGCGTATCCCCAAAATGATAGCGGTAAATCGGTAAGAGACATCATAGATCGCACCATATCCAATAGAGTGCGATTATGACGTTCGGACACACCGTTACGTTGAGGTGTTCTAGGCGGCGTGAGTTGTGAAACGATTCCACATTTTCTTAAGTGTGTACCAAATTCGTGACTTAAATATTCTCCTCCACGATCCGATCGTAAGAATTTTATCTTTCAGTCACGTTGATTCTCTACTTCATTCTGAAATTCCTTGAACTTTTCAAAGGTCTCAGACTTGTGTTTCATCAAGTAGACATACCCATATCTACTCAAGTCATCAGTGAGAGTGAGAACATAACGATATCCTCCGCGAGCCTCAACGCTCATTGGACCACACACATCAGTATGTATGATTTCCAATAAGTTGGTTGCTCGCTCCATTGTTTCGGAGAACGGGGTCTTGGTCATTTTGCCCATGAGGCATGGTTCGCATGTGTCAAATGATTCATAATCTAGAGACTCTAAAAGTCCATCAGCATGGAGCTTCTTCATGCGCTTGACACCAATGTGACCAAGGCGGCAGTGCCACAACTATGTGGGACTATCATTATCAACTTTACATCTTTTGGTATTCACGCTATGAATATGTGTAACATTATGTTCGAGATTCATTAAGAATAAACCATTGACCATCGGGGCATGACCATAAAACATATCTCTCATATAAATAGAACAACCATTATTCTCGGATTTAAATGAGTAGCCATCTCGTATCAAACGAGATCCAGATACAATGTTCATGCTCAAACTTGGCACTAAATAACAATTATTGAGGTTTAAAACTAATCCCGTAGGTAAATGTAGAGGTAGCATGCCGACGGCGATCACATCGACCTTGGAACCATTCCCGACGCGCATCGTCACCTCGTCCTTCGCCAGTCTCCGCTTATTCCGCAGCTCCTGTTGTGAGTTACAAATGTGAGCAACGGCACCGGTATCAAATACCCAGGAGTTACTACGAGTACTGGTAAGGTACACATCAATTACATGTATATCAAATATACCTTTAGTGTTGCCGGCCTTCTTGTCCGCTAAGTATTTGGGGCAGTTCCGCTTCCAGTGACCCTTTCCTTTGCAATAAAAGCACTCAGTCTCAGGCTTGGGTCCATTCTTTGACTTCTTCCCAGCAACTGGCTTACCGGGCGCGGCAACATATTTGCCGTCCTTCTTGAAGTTCTTCTTACCCTTGCCCTTCTTGAACTTAGTGGTCTTATTGACCATCAACACTTGATGTTCTTTCTTGATTTCAACCTCTGCTGACTTCAGCATTGAAAATACTTCAGGAATGGTCTTCACCACCCCCTGCATATTGTAGTTCAACACAAAGCTCTTGTAGCTTGGTGGGAGCGACTGAAGGATTCTGTCAATGACCGCCTCGTCCGGGAGGTTGATCTCCAGCTGGGACAGGCGGTTGTGCAACCCAGACATTTTGAGTATGTGCTCACTGACAGAATTGTTTTCCTCCATCTTACAACTATAGAACTTGTCGGAGACTTCATATCTCTCGACCCGGGCATGAGCTTGGAAAACCATTTTCAGCTCCTCGAACATCTCATATGCTCCGTGTTTCTCAAAACACTTTTGGAGCCCCGGTTCTAAGCTGTACAGCATGCTGCACTGAACGAGGGAGTAATCATCAGCACGTGATTGCCAAGTGTTCATAACATCTTGGTTCTCTGGGATGGGTGCTTCACCTAGCGGTGCATCTAGGACATAATCTTTCTTGGCTGCTATGAGGATGATCCTCAGGTTCCGGACCCAGTCCGAATAGTTGCTGCCATCATCTTTCAGCTTGGTTTTCTCTAGGAACGCGTTGAAGTTCATGTTGACATGAGCGTTGGCCATTTGATCTACAGGACATATTTTGCAAAAGTTTTAGACTAAGTTCATGATAATTAAGTTCATCTAATCAAATTATTTAATGAACTCCCACTCAGATTAGACATCCCTCTAGTCATCTAAGTGTTACACGATCCGAGTCGACTAGGCCGTGTTCGATCATCACGTGAGACGGACTAGTCATCATCGGTGAACATCTCCATGTTGATCATATCTTCCATACGACTCATGTTCGACCTTTTGGTCTCTGTGTTCCGAGGCCATGTCTGTACATGCTAGGCTCGTCAAGTTAACCCTAAGTGTTCTACATGTGTAAATCTGTCTTACACCCGTTGTATGTGAACGTTGAAGGAAATATGCCCTAGAGGCAATAATAAAGTTATTATTTATTTCCTTATTTCATGATAAATGTTTATTATTCATGCTAGAATTGTATTAACCGGAAACATAATACATGTGTGAATACATAGACAAACATAGTGTCACTAGTATGCCTCTACTTGACTAGCTCGTGAATCAAAGATGGTTAAGTTTCCTAGCCATGGACAAAAGAGTTATCATTTGATTAACGGGATCACATCATTAGGAGAATGATGTGATTGACTTGACCCATTCCGTTAGCTTAGCACACGATCGTTTAGTATGTTGCTACTGCTTTCTTCATGACTTATACATGTTCCTGTGACTATGAGATTATGCAACTCCCGTTTGCCAGAGGAACACTTTGTGTGCTACCAAACGTCAGAATGTAACTGAGTGATTATAAAGGTGCTCTACAGGTGTCTCCGAAGGTACATGTTGGGTTGGCGTATTTCGAGATTAGGTTTTGTCACTCCGATTGTCAGAGAGGTATCTCTGGGCCCTCTCGGTAATACACATCACTTAAGCCTTGCAAGCATTGCAACTAATGAGTTAGTTATGGGATGATGTATTATGGAACGAGTAAAGAGACTTGCCGGTAACGAGATTGAACTAGGTATTGGATACCGATGATCGAATCTCGGGCAAGTAACATACCGATGACAAAGGGAACAACGTATGTTGTTATGCGGTTTGACCGATAAAGATCTTCGTAGAATATGTAGGAGCCAATATGAACATCCAGGTTCCACTATTGGTTATTGACCGGAAACAGTTCTAGGTCATGTCTACATAGTTCTCGAACCCGTAGGGTCCGCACGCTTAAGGTTTCAATGACAGTTATATTATGAGTTTATGAGTTTTGATGTACCGAAGGAGTTCGGAGTCCCGGATGAGATCGGAGACATGACGAGGAGTCTCGAAATGGTCGAGACGTAAAGATCGATATATTGGACGACTATATTCGGAGTTCGAAAAGGTTCCAAGTGATTCGGGTATTTTTCGGAGTACCGGAGAGTTACGGGAATTCACCGGGGAGTATATGGGCCTTATTGGGCCATACGGGAATAGAGGAGAGAGGCTGAAAGGAAGGAGGCGCGCAGCCCCCCTCTGGTCCGAATTGGACAAGGGGTGCGGCCCCCCTTTCCTTCCTCCTCTCCCCTTCTTTCCCCCTTTCTCCTACTCCAACAAGGAAGGAGGGAGTCCTACTCCCGGTGGGAGTAGTACTCCCCTTGGCGCGCCCCCTCCTAGGGCCGGCCTCCTCCCCCCTTGCTCCTTTATATACGGGGGCAGGGGGGCACCCCATGACACACAAGTTGATCTACGGATCATTCCTTAGCCGTGTGCGGTGCCCCCCTCCACCATATTCCACCTCGGTCATATCGTCGCGGAGTTTAGGCGAAGCCCTGCGCCGGTAGAACATCATCATCGTCACCACGCCGTCGTGCTGACGGAACTCATCCCCGACGCTTTGCTGGATTGGAGCCCGGGGAACGTCATCGAGCTGAACGTGTGCTGAACATGGAGGTACCGTACGTTCGGTGCTTGGATCGGTCGAATCGTGAAGACGTACAACTACATCAACCGCGTTGTCATAACGCTTCCGCTTACGGTCTACGAGGGTACGTGGACAACACTCTCCCCTCTCGTTGCTATACCATCACCATGATCTTGCGTGTGCGTAGGAAATTTTTTGAAATTACTACGTTCCCCAACAGTGGCATCCGAGCCTGGTTTTATGCGTTGATGTTATATGCACGAGTAGAACACAAGTGAGTTGTGGGCGATACAAGTCATACTGCTTAACAGCATGTCATACTTTGGTTCGACGGTATTGTTGGATGAAGCGGCCCGGACCGACATTACGCGTACGCTTACGCGAGACTGGTTCTACCGACGTGCTTTGCACACAAGTGGCTGGCGGGTGTCAGTTTCTCCAACTTTAGTTGAACCGAGTGTGGCTACGCCCGGTCCTTGCGAAGGTTAAAACAACACTAACTTGACGAACTATCGTTGTGGTTTTGATGCGTAGGTAAGAACGGTTCTTGCTAAAGCCCGTAGCAGCCACGTAAAACTTGCAACAACAAAGTAGATGACGTCTAACTTGTTTTTGCAGGGCATGTTGTGATGTGATATGGTCAAGACGTGATGCTATATTTATTGTATGAGATGATCATGTTTTGTAACCGAAGTTATCGGCAACTGGCAGGAGCCATATGGTTGTCGCTTTATTGTATGAAATGCAAACGCCCTGTAATTGCTTTACTTTATCACTAAGCGGTAGCGATAGTCGTAGAAGCAATAGATGGCGTAAACGACAACGATGCTATGATGGAGATCAAGGTGTCGCGCCGGTGACGATGGTGATCACAACGGTGCTTCGGAGATGGAGATCACAAGCACAAGATGATGATGGCCATATCATATCACTTATATTGATTGCATGTGATGTTTATCCTTTATGCATCTTATCTTGCTTTGATTGACGGTAGCATTATAAGATGATCTCTCACTAAATTTCAAGATAAAAGTGTTCTCCCTGAGTATGCACCGTTGCCAAAGTTCGTCGTGCCCAGACACCACGTGATGATCGGGTGTGATAAGCTCTACGTCCATCTACAACGGGTGCAAGCCAGTTTTGCACACGCGGAATACTCAGGTTAAACATGACGAGCCTAGCATATGCAGATATGGCCTCGAAACACGGAGACCGAAAGGTCGAGCGTGAATCATATCGTAGATATGATCAACATAATGATGTTCACCATTGAAAGCTACTCCATTTCACGTGATGATCGGTTATGGTTTAGTTGATTTGGATCACGTGATCACTTAGAGGATTAGAGGGATGTCTTTCTAAGTGGGAGTTCTTAAGTAATATGATTAATTGAACTTAAATTTATCATGAACTTAGTCCTGGTAGTATTTTGCAAATTATGTTGTAGATCAATAGCTTGCGTTGTTGCTTTCATATGTTTATTTTGATATGTTCCTAGAGAAAATTGTGTTGAAAAATGTTAGTAGCAATGATGCGGATTGGATCCGTGATATGAGGTTTATCCTCATTGCTGCGCAGAAGAATTATGTCCTTGATGCACCGCTAGGTGACAAACCTATTGCAGGAGCAGATGCAGACGTTATGAACGTTTGGCTAGCTCAATATGATGACTACTTGATAGTTTAGTGCACCATGCTTAACGGCTTAGAATCGGGACATCAAAGACGTTTTGAACGTCATGGACCATATGAAATGTTCCAGGAATTGAAGTTAATATTTCAAGCTAATACCCGAGTTGAGAGATATGAAGTCTCCAACAAGTTCTATAGCTAAAGGATGGAGGAGAATCGCTCAACTAGTGAGCAAGTGCTCAGATTGTCTGGGTACTACAATCGCTTTAATCAAGTGGGAGTTAATCTTCCAGATAAGATAGTGATTGACAGAGTTCTCTAGTCACCATCACCAAGTTAGTAGAACTTCGTGATGAACTATAGTATGCAAAGGATGACGAAAATGATTCCCGAGCTCTTCGTGATGTTGAAATCAATGAAGGTAGAAATCAAGAAAGAACATCAAGTGTTGATGATTGACAAGAACACTAGTTTCAAGAAAAGGGCAAAGGGAAAGAAAGGGAAACTTCAAGTAGAATGGCAAACAAGTTGTCACTCCCGTGAAGAAGACCAAAGCTGGACCAAAGCCTGAAACTGAGTGCTTACACTACAAAGGAAATGGTCACTGGAAGCGGAAATGCCCTGAACATTTGATGGATAAGAAGGATGGCAAAGTGAACAAGGGTATATTTGATATACAGGTTATTGATATGTGCCTTACTAGTGTTTATAGTAGCCCCTGAGTATTTGATACTTGTTCAGTTGCTAAGATTAGTAACTCGAAACAGGAGTTACAGAATAAACATAGACTAGTTGAAGGGGAAGTGACGATGAGTGTTGAAAGTAGTTCCAAGATTGATATGATCATCATCGCACACTCCCTATACTTTCGGGATTAGTGTTAAACCTAAATAAATGTTATTTAGCGTTTGCGTTGAGCATGAATATGATTTGATCATGTTTATTGCAATACGGTTATTCATTTAAAGTCAGAGAATAATTGTTGTTCTGTTTACATGAATAAAACCTTTAATGGTCATACACCCAATGAAAATAGTTTGTTGGATCTTGATCACATATTCATAATATTGATGCCAAAAGATGCAAAGTTAATAATGATAGTGCAAGTTATTTGTGGCACTGCCGTTTGGGTCATATCAGTGTAAAGCGCATGAAGAAACTCCATAAAGATGGATTTTTGGAATCACTTGGTTATGAATCATTTGATGCTTGCGAACCGTGCCGTATGGGCAAGATGACTAAAAATCCGTTCTTCAGAACAATGGAACGAGCTACTAACTTGTTGGAAATAATACATACCGATGTATGCGACCCAATGAGTGTTGATGCTCGTGGCGGGTATCGTTATTTTCCGACCTTCACAAGATGAATTGAGCAGATATGAGTATATCTACTTGATGAAACATAAGTCTGAAATAATTGAAAGGTTCAAAGAATTTCAGAGTGAAGTGGAAAAATCATCGTAACAAGAAAATAAAGTTTCTACGATCTGATCGCGGAGACGAATATTTGAGTTACGAGTTTGGTCTTCAATTAAAACAATGTGGAATAGTTTCATAGCTCACGCCACCTGGAACACCACAATGTTATGGTGTGTCTGAACGTCGTAACTGCACTTTATAGGATATGGTGTGATCTATGATGTCTCTTACTGATTTACCATTATTGTTTTGGGGTTATGCATTAGAGACAGCTGCATTCACGTTTAAAAGGGCACCATCTAAATCCGTTGAGACGACATCGTATAAACTATGGTTTAGCAGTAAACCTAAGCCGTCGTTTCTTAAAGTTTGGAGTTGCGATGCTTATATGAAAAAGGTTTTCAACCTGATAAGCTCGAACCCAAATCGGAGAAGTGCATCTTCATAGAATACCCAAAGGAAACTGTTGGGTACTCCTTCTATCACAAATCCAAAGGCAAAACATTCGTTGCTAAGAATGGATCCTTTCTAGAGAAGGAGTTTCTCTCGAAAGAAGTGAGTGGGAGGAAAGTAGAACTTGATGAGGTAATTGTACCTGCTCCCTTATTTGAAAGTAGTTCATCACAGAAATCTGTTCCTGTGACTACTACACCAATTAGTGAGGAAGTTAATGATGATGATCATGAAACTTCAGATCAAGTTGCTACCAAACCTCATAGGTCTTCCAGAGTAAGATCCGCACCAGAGTGGTACAGTAATCGTGTTCTGGAAGTCATGTTACTAGACCATGATGAACCTACGAACTATGACGAAGTGATGATGAGCCCAGATTCCGCGAAATGGCTTGAGGCCATAAAATCTGAGATATGATCCATGTATGAGAACAAAGTATGGACTTTGGTGGACTTGCCGGATGATCGGCAAGCCATAGAAAAAAAATGGATCTTCAAGAAGAAGACGGACGCTGATAGTAGTGTTACTATCTACAAAGCTCGACTTGTCGCAAAAAGGTTTTTGACAAGTTCAAGGTGTTGACTACAATGAGATTTTCTCAAGTGTAGCGATGCTTAAAGTCTGTCCGAATCATGTTAGCAATTGCCACATTTTATGAAATCTGGCAAATGGATGTCAAAACTGCATTCCTTAACGGTTTTCTTAAAAGAAGAGTTGTATATGATGCAACCAGAAGGTTTTGTCAATCCTGAAGGTGCTAACAAAATGTGCAAGCTCCAGCGATCCATCAATGGACTGGTGCAAGCATCTCGGAGTTGGAATATACGCTTTAATGAGTTGATCAAAGCATATGGTTTTATACAGACTTTTGGAAAGGCCTGTATTTACAAGAAAGTGAGTGGGAGCACTACAGCCTTTCTGATAAGTATATGTGAATGACATATTGTTGATCGGAAATAATGTAGAATTATTCTGCAAAGCAGAAAGGAGTGTTTGAAAGGAGTTTTTCAAAGAAAGACCTCGGTGAAGCTGCATACATATGAGCATCAAGATCTATAGAGATAGATCAAGACGCTTGATAAGTTTTTTCAATGAATACATACCTTGACAAGATTTTGAAGTAGTTCAAAATGGAACAGTCAAAGAAGGAGTTCTTGCCTGTGTTGCAAGGTATGAAGTTGAGTAAGACTCAAAGCCCGACCATGGCAAAAGATAGAAAGAGAATGAAAAGTCATTCCCTATGCCTCAGTCATAGGTTCTATAAAGTATGCTATGCTGTGAACCAGAACTATTGTATAACTTGCTCTGTGTTTGGCAAAGGAATACAATTTTGATCTAATAGTAGATCACTGGACAGCGGTCAAGAATATCCTTAGTGAGGACTAAGGAGATGTTTCTCGATTATGGAGGTGATAAAAGAGTTCGTCGTAAAGAATTACATCGATGCAAGCTTTTACACCGATCCAGATGACTCTAAGTCTCAATCTGGATACATATTGAAAGTGGGAGCAATTAGCTAGAGTAGCTCCGTGCAGAGCATTGTAGACATAGAATATTTGCAAAATACATACGGCTCTGAATGTGACAGACCCGTTGACTAAACTTCTCTCACAAGCAAAACATGATCATACCTTAGTACTCTTTAGGTGTTAATCACATAAGCGATGTGAACTAGATTATTGATTCTAGTAAACCCTTTGGGTGTTGATCACATGACGATGTGAACTATGGGTATTAATCACATACATATGTGAATATTGGTGTTGAATCACATGATGATGTGAACTAGATTATTGACTCTAGTGCAAGTGAGAGACTGAAGGAAATATGACCTAGAGGCAATAATAAAGTTATTATTTATTTCCTTATTTCATGATAAATGTTTATTATTCATGCTAGAATTGTATTAACCGAAAACATAATACATGTGTGAATACATAGACAAACATAGTGTCACTAGTATGCCTCTACTTGATTAGCTCGTGAATCAAAGATGGTTAAATTTCCTAGCCATGGACAAAAGAGTTGTCATTTGATTAACGGGATCACATCATTAGGAGAATGATGTGATTGACTTGACCCACTCCGTTAGCTTAGCACATGATCGTTTAGTATGTTGCTACTGCTTTCTTCATGACTTATACATGTTTCTGTGACTATGAGATTATGCAACTCCCGTTTATCAGAGGAACACTTTGTGTGCTACCAAGCGTCACAATGTAACTGGGTGATTATAAAGATGCTCTACAGGTGTCTCCGAAGGTACATGTTGGGTTGGCGTATTTCGAGATTAGGTTTTGTCACTCCGATTGTCAGAGAGGTATCTCTGGGCCCTCTCGGTAATACACATCACTTAAGCCTTGCAAGCATTGCAACTAATGAGTTAGTTGTGGGATGATGTATTACGGAACGAGTAAAGAGACTTGCCGGTAACGAGATTGAACTAGGTATTGAATACCGACGATCGAATCTCGGGCAAGTAACATACCGATGACAAAGGGAACAACGTATGTTGTTATGCGGTTTGACCGATAAAGATCTTCGTAGAATATGTAGGAGCCAATATGAACATCCAGGTTCCACTATTGGTTATTGACCGGAAACAGTTCTAGGTCATGTCTACATAGTTCTCGAACCCGTAGGGTCCGCACGCTTAAGGTTTCAATGACAGTTATATTATGAGTTTATGAGTTTTGATGTACCGAAGGAGTTCGGAGTCCCGGATAAGATCGGGGACATGACGAGGAGTCTCGAAATGGTCGAGACGTAAAGATCGATATATTGGACGACTATATTCGGAGTTCGAAAAGGTTCTGAGTGACTCGGGTATTTTTCGGAGTACCGGAGAGTTACGGGAATTCACCGGGGAGTATATGGGCCTTATTGGGCCATACGGGAATAGAGGAGAGAGGCCGAAAGGAAGGAGGCGCGCAGCCCCCCTCTGGTCCGAATTGGACAAGGGGTGCGGCCCCCCTTTCCTTCCTCCTCTCCCCCTGTTTCCCCCCTTCTCCTACTCCAACAAGGAAGGAGGGAGTCCTACTCCCGGTGGGAGTAGGACTCCCCTTGGCGCGCCCCCTCCTAGGGCCGGCCTCCTCCCCCCTTGCTCCATTATATACGGGGGCAGGGGGCACCCCATGACACACAAGTTGATCTACGGATCGTTCCTTAGCCGTGTGCGGTGCCCCCCTCCACCATATTCCACCTCGGTCATATCGTCGCGGAGTTTAGGCGAAGCCCTGCGCCGGTAGAACATCATCATCGTCACCACGCCGTCGTGCTGACGGAACTCATCCCCGACGCTTTGCTGGATTGGAGCCCGGGGAACGTCATCGAGATGAACGTGTGCTGAACATGGAGGTACCGTACGTTCGGTGCTTGGATCGGTCAAATCGTGAAGACGTACAACTACATCAACCGCGTTGTCATAACGCTTCCGCTTACGGTCTACGAGGGTACGTGGACAACACTCTCCCCTCTCGTTGCTATACCATCACCATGATCTTGCGTATGCGTAGGATTTTTTTTGAAATTACTACGTTCCCCAACAAACGTAAGGATCTATCACACCCGATCATCACGTGGTGCTTCGAAATGATGAACTTTAGCAACGGTGCACAATTACGGGGAACACTTTCTTGAAATTATTATAAGGGATCATCTTATTTACTACCGCCGTTCTAAGTAAACAAGATGCATAAAACATAATAAACATCACATGCAATTATATAGTAGTGACATGATATGGCCAATATCATATACCTCCTTCGATCTCCATCTTCGGGGCTCCATGATCATCTTCGTCACCGGCATGACACCATGATCTCCATCACTGTGTCTTCATGAAGTTGTCATGCCAACGACTACTTCTACTTCTATGGCTAACGCGTTTAGCAATAAAGTAAAGTAATTTACATGGCGTTCTTCAATGACACGCAGGTCATACAAAAAATAAAGACAACTCCTATGGCTCCTCCGGTTGTCATACTCATCGACATGCAAGTCGTGATTCCTATTACAAGAACATGATCTCATACATCACAATATATCATTCATCATTCATCACAACTTCTGGCCATATCACATCACATGACAATTGCTGCAAAAACAAGTTAGACGTTCTCTAATCGTTGTTGCATCTTTTACGTGGCTGCAATTGGGTTCTAGCAAGAACGTTTTCTTACCTACGAATAACCACAACGTGATTTTGTCAACTTCTTTTTACCCTTCATAAGGACCCTTTTCATCTAATCCGCTCCAACTAAAGTAGGAGAGACAGACACCCGCTAGCCACCTTATGCAACTAGTGCATGTCAGTCGGTGGAACCTGTCTCACGTAAGCGTACGTGTAAGGTCGGTCCAGGCCGCTTCATCCCACAATACCGCTGAAGCAAGAAAAGACTAGTAGCGGCAAGCAAGTTGACAAGATCTACGCCCACAACAAATTTGTGTTCTACTCGTGCAATAGAGAACTACACATAGACCTAGCTCATGATGCCACTATTGGGGAACGTTGTGGAAAATAAAAAATTTCCTACGGTTTCACCAAGATCCATCTATGAGTTCATCTAAGCAACGAGTGAAAGGGGAGATGCATCTACATACCACCTAGTAGATCGCGAGCGGAAGCGTTCAAAAGAACGGGGTTGAAGTAGTCGTTCTCGTCGTGATCCTATCACCGGAGATCCTAGCGCCGAACGGACGGCACCTCCGCGTTCAACACATGTACGGTCAGCGTGACGTCTCCTCCGTCTTGATCCAGCAAGGGGGAAGGAGAGGTTGATGATGATCCAGCAGCACGACGGCGTGGTGGTGGATGCAGCAGAACTCCGGCAGGGCTTCGCCAAGCTGCTGCGGGAGGAGGACGAGGTGTAGCAGGGGGAGAGAGGCGCCAAGACTTGGGTGCGGCTGCCCACCCCCCTGCCCTCCTATATATAGGCCCCCAGGGGGGGCGCCGGCCCTGGGAGATGCAATCTCCCAAGGGGGGCGGCGGCCAGGGGGGTGGAGTGCCCCCCAAGGCAAGTGGTGCGCCCCCCCCCCCCACCTAGGGTTTCCAACCCTAGGCGTAGGGGGGCCCAAGGGGGGGCGCACCAGCCCACTAGGGGCTGGTTCCCCTCCCACTTCAGCCCACGGGGCCCTCCGGGATAGGTGGCCCCACCCGGTGGACCCCCGGGACCCTTCCGGTGGTCCCGGTACAATACCGGGTGACCCCAAAACTTTCCCGATGGCCGAAACAGCACTTCCTATATAGTTTTCTTTACCTCCGGACCATTCCGGAACTCCTCGTGACATCCCGGATCTCATCCGAGACTCCGAACAACATTCGGTTTGCTGCATACTCATATTCATACAACCCTAGCGTCACCGAACCTTAAGTGTGTAGACCCTACGGGTTCGGGAGACATGCAGACATGACCGAGACGGTTCTCCGGTCAATAACCAACAGCGGGATCTAGATACCCATGTTGGCTCCCACATACTCCTCGATGATCTCATCGGATGAACCACGATGTCGAGGGTTCAAGCAACCCCGTATACTATTCCCTTTGTCAGACGGTATGTTACCTGCCCGAGACTCGATCGTTGGTATCCCAATACCTCGTTCAGTCTCGTTACCGGCAAGTCACTTTACTCGTACCGTAATGCATGATCCCGTGACCAGACACTTGGTCACTTTGAGCTCATTATGATGATGCACTACCGAGTGGGCCCAGTGATACCTCTCCGTAACACGGAGTGACAAATCCCAGTCTCGATCCGTGTCAACCCAACAGACACTTTCGGAGATACCTGTAGTGCACCTTTATAGTCACCCAGTTACGTTGTGACGTTTGGTACACCCAAAGCACTCCTATGGTATCCGGGAGTTACACGATCTCATGGTCTAAGGAAGGATACTTGACATTGGAAAAGCTCTAGCAAAACGAACTACACGATCTTATGCTATGCTTAGGATTGGGTCTTGTCCATCACATCATTCTCCTAATGATGTGATCCCGTTGTCAATGACATCTAATGTCCATAGTCAGGAAACCATGACTATCTGTTGACCAACGAGCTAGTCAACTAGAGGCTTACTAGGGACGTATTGTGGTCTATGTATTCACACGTGTATTACGATTTCAGGATAATACAATTATAGCATGAATAAAAGACAATTATCATGAACAAGGAAATATAATAATAATCCATTTATTATTGCCTCTAGGGCATATTTCCAACATAGACGTGGTCGATCCTTGGGTGGTAGAGCACAAAACATTTATTGAGAAGACGTACAATGACTGAGGCCAATAGAGGACGGACGGAGATATAATCAAAGAGCACAACTCATGTTTCACACGTTGGTTCAAGGAGAAGCTTCTGTCGTACCCTTTACATGAGGATTCTTCCGCGAAAGAAAAACTCATATCCTCCTTGTCACAGGGCGCCGAGCACAACCTGATGACGTATGAGGCGTACGATATCAACAACTACACATTCTACACCGAGGAAAAGGACATGAAGAGCGATGGTTATCAGAACTCCGGGGTAACGATGGAATCCTACACGGTAACGACAAGGACAGATACTACAGAAGGATCGAGGAGATCTGGGAGCTGAGCTATGCTGGAGAGAAGGTCCCGATGTTCCGTGTCAGATGGGCCAAGAGCGTCCTAAAAGAAGACCAGTATTTCACCACCATGGTTATACCCGAAGCCAAATCCAAGACCGCGGGCGCAAATGTCACCGCGAAAAATGAGCCATGGGTACTGCCTTCCCAAGTGGACCAATGCTTCTTCATTACCGACCCATCAAAGCCCAGTCGTGTTGTCGTGAGGAGAGGCAAAAGGAAGATCATCGGAATGGATGGAGTCGCCAATGAGCAAGACTTCGACAAGTACGGCGACCCGAAGATGGAACATGACGGCTACGATGAAGTGTCATACACCACAAGAAGAAGCAGGACCACCCTACCTAAAGGACGTCCGTTCAAGAGAAGAACTCCATTTGTGAGAAAGAAAAGCAAGAAGATTGTGAAAAGATAGCTAGCTAAGATCAATTGTATTTAAATTGTAGTCTTCATTTCTCGATTGTATTTCGACATAAGGAAATGACATTTCTTCTGTTCTAGTCCTCATGAATATTTATTTATGTTTATTCTGGTATTTATGTTTATTCTGGTATACCAATTTTTATTTAGGTTTATTCTGGTATTGAATTTCTAACTCACAAAAAGTATTGAATTTGTCAATATTTTTTGAACTCATGAATATTTTTAAATTTCTTGGGCACTTTTTGAATTCATGAATATTTTTTCAAATTTGATGATATATTTTCATATTCATAAATGTTTTCTAAAAAATTGTTAGATGCAACTAAAAATCCAAAAAAAATTCGAATAACAAATTTGATGATATTTTTTCATATTCATAAATATTTTTCAAATAACAAATTTGATGATATTTTTTCACATTCATAAATGTTTTCAAATTTGATCGTCATTTTCTAAAAAAATATTAGATGCAACTAAAAATCCAAAAAAAAGAGTTAGTAATGGCGCACCAGGGGAAGGTGCGCCATTGCTATCACGGTATTTATGGTGCACCCCTAGAAGGTGCGCCATTGCTAACCTTCCCCCCTCTGTATGTATGTGTGTGATGTCCATCTCGCCAGCCGTTCGTCCTTCTTCCATCTCGCCCCTCGCCTCTCGCCACCGCCGCTGATCCCCTTCCACCACCACCGCTGCCCCCACCCACCGGCGACCTTGCTCCCGGGCTCCGCCGCCCCCAGCCACCCCCTCCCTCGCCTTCCCAGCCCTCGAAACCCTAGATACCCTCGGCGCCCAGACCCACTGCGCCGCCGCCCCTACCTGCGCCGCCCCGACCCATTGCGCAGCGCGTCCACCTCGCCGAGGAGCAGCAGCGCGTCCACCTTGCCAAGGAACAGCAGCTCGTCAAGGATCCACCCCACGGTCGACCTCCATTCCTGCTGCTCGGCTCCAAGAGAGCTAGGTAAGGAACCAAGGATCCGTCTTTCTTTCCCCTGCCCTGCCATGCCGCCTGTTCATCCCCTCACCGGATTTCTCTTCTACTCCCCTTTCTGCAGGCACCATTCGATTTCGTCACCCACGCCACACCACGCCAGGCCAGGTATCCTCGTCTGAATTTCCACCCACCAAAATTTCCGCCTTGGTGTTGTCTTTATGAACAGCTCCTATACGATACATATGCTACTCCATCTACTGTTGTTTATTCGTTCGTCATCCATCCCAGTGTGTGTCTTGACACCTCCAGCCTTACAATTTCTAGGCCGGGCTTAGGGAATTTGTGCATGAAATGAAATGGTCCTCCTGCTAGCTTGCTTTTTTTTGCCAGAGCTGTGAGCCGAGGGTTGTTTCCATTTTTTGTGAAAATAGGTGCACTGGAACTTGAACATACTTCTAATTTTGCCTAACATTAGTGCCAATTAATATCTCTAAATGATGAGCTTCAGTTCGATGATTTATAGATCTAGTTTTGTCATGGGTGCAATTGGTGGGGGTGCCATTTTGTATGGATCTTATTGTTTCAGTCAGAGATATTCAATATGGTGATACACCAGAGCCTTTAAAAAAATAGGTGCGCATAAACATTTAAAGTTGCCTCAACAATATTTGTTTTTGCCTAATTTTCATGCTAAATTGCGCACTGGCTGGTTGTCAAGATGTCTAAATCTATTAGTGTTGTTTTCTTGTGGGTGTGTTAGTACTAGTACATAAGCTGGGTCCATACTCGGTACTGAATATTACAACAACGATAATCAAAGTGCTAAAACCTCTGGGTAGTGGGAGTGTTTTATTATTACAAACTGTTGCTGCTACATGATGTTTGTCTCTGTGTGTGTATTGTTTCTTGCTAGCCACTCGATGGCCATGCCACCATATCGGTCCATGTCACTTGTGCTATTGCCAAGCATGACATCGCCATTTTTTATTCTGTTTTTGATGGAGCTTGGTGTGTGTTGTTTCGTACTACTAAGCAACCTATTTTGAAGTGAGTAATCAGCATGAGCAACAATAGATGTTAGATCTTAGCGCTAATGACAGATGAAAATGTCACATATATATGGTCTACTGCTTGCATACAGAGAAGACCTAGTGGTTAGGAAATTTTGACTTGTGGCTACTTGATGAATGAGGTAATACTACATTATGCTAGTGTTCTGGTTGAGCAAGCTATGAAACAGTGTTATGAAAAATGGGGTGATTTTATATGATCTTATCTTATCTGCAAGAAACACTTAAGTGTTATGGTTGAACAACCTATGAAGCTGTATTTCCGAAATGTGGTGATGATCTTATCTGCAAGAATGAAAATGATGAGCTATGTTTCTGAAATGTGGTGATGATCTTATCTTAGCTGTATTTCTGAACTGGTAGCTAAGTGTATTACTTGTGATGCTGCTGCTGCTGCTGTACTACTTGTGATGATGCTGCTGCTGTACTACTTGTGATGCTGCTGCTACTTGTGATTTTGTCAAGTGATGCTGCTGCTACTTGTGATCTTCTGAAATGACCCCTTTATCTTGTAATGTTGATTAATTTCTGTTTCAGTTGAGAATGGGGCACTCCTAGGTCAAGAAAATTAGCAAAGGTCATGCCCAATTTTCTTGACCTAGAAGGTGCCCGATTCTCAACCGAAACAAAAATTAATCAGCATGTATCTTGACATCAACCAACTTTCTGGACACATCCCTCGACAACTAGGTTATCTTGAGAACTTAGAGGAGTTGTGGCTTTGGAAAGAGGCCTTGGAAAGCTACTCCTACTAGCTAGATGGAGATCTGTGCTCTGCTGTGGCACACACTAGTTAATTAATGAACCAAAACTAATCTCTGGTCAAAATGATGGGCTAATCATGATTAAATGATAGGAGAGGGATGCATGGCAGTGGCACCCATTGGAGCCATACATATATACAAAGCTATAAAAAGATTATACAATAGTAGTGATCTAGTGCTTTAGTGGTTGGATTAGTTTAGTATTTTTTTTCACACACTCAGACACCCTTGCTTGCCATGTGTGTGAGAGAGAGATAGTGAGAGGAGACAAGAAGAAGGGGGTTAGGAAGATGTTGCCTACTCATCAAAGCTAACCATCTCCCCCTTTTCACCCCTTTTCCTTTGTCTTTTGTGGGTTGCAAGGAAGCTACTGTCTTAGCTACCTTAGCTTGTGCACAAATCCACTGCCACTGCCCTGATTAAATTATCTTAGACCTTGAGAACGTGGACTTGGACCTTAGCAACAACACACTAACAGGTTCCATCCCAAAACACCTAGGCAATACCACAAACATCTCTCAATTGTTCCTTGACAATAACCAACTTTTTGGCGACATTCCTCGAGAATTAGGTTATTTGGTCAACTTAGAGATCTTGTTCCTTGACAATAACCAACTTTTTGACCAAACTTTTTTCCTATTTAGAGCGAACATGGCCCACAACAATGAGGCCGGCGGTTCGGGCAAGGCATTCTGGGAGTTGTCCCAGGAGATGGAGGAAGAACCTCACCGCTATGAGGACGCCGCGGAAGACACCGATCCCGACTACACAACCCCTAGTGGCATCGGGGATGACACCACTGATGGTGCCGCCGAGGATGCCACCACTGATGATGGCAGCGCACGCACAAATGGCAGCCAACCGAAGAGGCAATGGAAGTACCGGCGCCCGAACGTGCTCGGCACCATCAAGCAGAAATTTACTGAAGTGTCCTCCAGTGGGCATCCAACGATGCCCAAAGAATTAGTCAGTGGGTACTCGGGACAACTCGGGTGCATTCTCTGGAGCACCGTCTTGATCAACACCGAGAACCTAAGGCATCGTGACCGAGGGAATTTGCGCAACCTCCTCTTCGCAAAGCTACACGAACGATACAAGTTCCCCGGTGACTTCGCAAACACACGCCTCTCAGGGAGTAAAGTGAACAGTGCCACCCTCACGAAGATGAGCACGGCCCTGGCTACTTGGAGAGCCGCGGTGAGGAGAAGGATTCTAAGAGGTGATAGTTATGAGAAGATCAAGGAGACAAATCCTTCGATCAGCGAAGCTGACTACCGGGAGTTCAAGATCAAGTGCGAGAGCAATGCAACCGTGGAATCAAGTCAGTGGGGGAAAGATATGCGGGACTTGAACTTAGGGGTCCACAAAATCGGTCCCGGCGGTTACAGAGTGGCGGAACCTATATGGGACAAGGAGGACGCGGAGCGTGCCGAGCAAGGCCTACCGCCCCTCTTCAATAAATACCGTGACAAGCAGACCAGGGACTATGTCAGGGCCCGGTACAAGGTGGGCCCGGTAACAAAGGAGCTTACCACGGATCCGAAGACCAAGGCGCTTGAGCTTGTTCTGGTAAGGAATACACCCCTGCGTAATTAGCTCCATATGGTTGCATTCTAATCAATGAAGCCAAATTTCTAAATGGTTCACGTTGCTTCCGCAGGACACTGAAAGCAGTAGCGCGGGGTCGTCTCAGAGCTCCCCTTGGGACACAACTTTAAATAGGGCGTTGAACGTAATGAAACACAAGGATAAGTTCAGTAAGCCGTCGTCAGCTGGTCGTGTGGCCGGCAAAGGCTTGTCCACGAAATGGTCGGAATACTATAACGCTGGGCGAAAGGAGAGAAAGACCAGCTCGGAAAGCCAGGAGCTCGAGGTTCAAGAACTCAAGGCACAAGTGGCGCGGATTCTGGAGATAGTCCAAGAGCAAGTGCGAGACCAACTGGGAGCGATGATCACCGCCATTGTGCCTACCTTGATTGAGGGGCTGCAGGCGTGGATTGCGGGCGACCAACAGGGGCCGCCCCCGATTCCCAGCTTCACGGGGAGCAACTCGCACTATGCGCCGGCGACGCCATTGGTGTCTCCGGCGGAGGCGGTATTGGTGTCTCCGGCGCCGGCGCGGGCATTGGAGCTTAATGCACCCGGGTGTGGGAAGAATACACCGGCCGGCACCTCGGCAGCAAGCGGCCCCTCCGTCACTTGCACGCCCGCCGTTGGCGGTGCCTCGACATTAGACGAGCTCGACGCCATCATGGTAACTAAGCCTCTCGGCCGATGACTTCATCTCCTTGCCTTTGACTGGGCATCCCTGACGCCCTACATGTTTTCGCAGGGCGCCGCCGATGTTCCATGCACTCTCCTGTACTTCATGGGAGGTGAGTTGATCGATGTCGCTAAGGCCAGAATCGTTCAGCCGAGCAACCCCGTGTTCCACGGTAATCCGATGCCACCCACCGTGTATAGGGTTCAACTGGTTCGGGTGCTGCCGGGCTGCGACGACTTGTTACCTCCGTTTCGACCCCCTCGGGTCGACGAAGATGATGTGATGACCCTCAGCGCCTTCTTAAGCTGGCCCCTGCTTTGGCCGAAGAGCCAGATTCATTTGGGGGCGGGGGACACCACCCCACAAACAACACTGCCAGTCGTGCCGGCGCCAAGCCATGGCAAGACCGCCACAACGCTACCGCCGTCAGCTGATCCGGACATGCATATGGCACAGGACCCGGACGAATACGATGGTACATTTACCAACGTCGATAAGTACTTCAATGAACATGGGCACGGTGATGAATTCTTGGGGCCTCCTTCTCAAGAACCCAACCCTGCAAAAGACGATCGCGATCTAGCTGGTACCGCGGAGAAACCCAATTGCAACAGGCATCATCTGGCGTTCAGTTCTCAGGAGACGCCTCCAGCTACCGCCTTCACCGAGCCTCAAATAGCCTAGGTGCGAAATATTATCAGCCCCAACACACTGAAGAAGACGGTCTCTGAGCAGAACTCGATCCCCTTACAACAGAAGAAGAACGGACGAAAAAGAAAGAATAACAAGGGTGCGAGCCCGCCGGCACCAAGTACGATCCGTGCTCAGGACGGGCCAGCTTCACCTAAGGATATCTCGAGGAGGGTGCATGTGGCGGGTAGGCCGATGCTGCCGACTAATTTGCTCAATGCTGCAATCGGTGCTATGCGGAGTCTGCATGACAGTGTTCTTTCTTTGGAGAAGCGGCGTCTCTCCAAGAATGATGTGGCATACCTGGTTTTCGTGGCCAAGGTGCCAGAGGGTAAGGGCTTTGTCAATAGCACCATCGGGGGTATGATCGTCCTGCGGTTTGATGACATCTTTGCTATGTTTAACCTTCATCCGCTGCACTACACCTTCATTTGGCTATTTTCGCTCAGTATGGAGATGCGGATCATTAGAGACAAGACCCAGGACATCGTGATAGTCGACCCCTTCTACATGCGTGCCAAGATGTTGGGAAGCGCTGGGGACCGGCAAGTCGCGAGTTCATACCTCGAAGGTGTCATTCTGGCGAACCCAGATAAGGATAACTTCCTCGTGCCTTACTTTCCCGAGTAAGTCATCCCCTCACCACCCCGTAACATATGATTTCTTAGATTTCCATCGTTCTTTTTTTTGAACATTCCGTGTTTTGTGCAGTAACACACATTGCACACTCATCCTCTTAAGCTTGAGATATTCCATGGCCACGTATTTCAACTTGGACCGTCAGTTGAAGAAAGACTACACAAATATCAAGAAAGTTCTTGATGATGCTCTCCCTGCTACGCCAGATCTGGAGGCACCTTCAGGAGGCCAATTTGTAGGTATGGCAAGCATGTGTTCACCCACGTAACGACGTTCCCCTGCGTCAAGCAGCCGCCTGGCGGTCAGAAGGATGCCTACTACGCCCTCCATCACATGCGTGCGATCGTACGGGACCATAATCACCTTATGCTACCAACTAAACTCAAAGATTGGGCCGCACGCTTGTCGGCAATCTAGGACGCGGACATCAGACAAGAATTCTTTCACATGCAGTCGGAGTTTGCGGAAATCATCCATCAAGATGTCCTTCAGACCTCGGGGCAGTTCTACCTCAGATATCAACCGTCCAACAGTGAAATAGAAACAATGCTACAAATACAAGGCTGACAACGACCGCGATTTCATGACCATCACGATAGACGACGGCTTCATCCACGCTGCGGTCCCTGAGTCGAGTCGAAAGTAGTGATGCTATGTAGTTCTGAAATATCGATTAGCTCATGTTGTAATTAAACTTTAATGAACTTGTATGTCTCTTTAGTTTGGACAGTCGTTCAACTTATATGTAATCTATGCTATTTATTAGTAGGACCATGAATCATGCTATTAATGTGTTCTTTTTCTCTTTCGATCCTTTTGTTGCATACTTATAAATTGCTTATGTATTGTCTGTGAATTGCTACTAACGTTTTGTTTGTCTAGTACATAGAGATGCCATCGTATGTCGTGTACAAAGATAAGGTTCCCGGAGTCTACGACGAGTGGGAGGAGTGTCGGAGACAGGTTCACCATTTCAGCGGTAACAGTTACAAAGGGTACACCACTAGGGCGGAGGCGGAATCTAGATACGCGCGCTATCTAGCGGGAGAGAGGAGGGAGCGTTGGAGGAACCGGATGAAGACCATTTTCATCGTGATGATGCTCATCGTGACCGCAACTCTCTTCTATGTGATGGTAGTTTAGATGATCGATATCGACTTATAATGTGAAGACAAACTCGCTACTCGCGGTCTCAAGACTTGTAATGTTCTAACTTTGTTCGGTATTTTGAATTCGGAGACTAATATGATGAATTGTATTCGGAGACTAATCTTCTATTGTATTCGATAAATCTGTTGTTTATATGTTGTGCTGTTTATATTCTGTGTTGTAATGTATTTTGTAACCTGTGCAAATATCAGAAAAGAAAAAAAAATCCTAATATTCATAGTAGTGGCGCACCATATTGCACTTTAGTGGCCCACTGGAATAAACACACCAGTGGCGCATTATCTAAAAGTGTGCCATTAGTAACCCAGAGCACAAGGTAAATATGGCCCCCTGGGAGGCATAGTAATGGCGCACTACGTGGTGCGCCACTATTATCTGGGATACTAGTGGCGCACCAGAGGTGCGCCATTACTATTTGTTACTAGTGGCGCGCCTCTAGTGCGCCATTAATAGCAAAAACAGGTGCGCCACTAACGGCCCTTTTTCTAGTAGTGCAAATATTGTATGGGAAATTGCTTCAGCTGGCAGGAAAAATGATGAGCCACCCCCACAGATAAGGTGTCATTTATCGTGATGCAAGTAATGGTGCTCTTTTGTAGGTTGATACGAAGTCCAGTGGCCTCACCAAACAGCTTCAGCGTAGAAGAAATCACCTGCATATCGCTCGGATTTGTCCCGAAGAAAAGAATTGCATCATCCACGAAGAAAGAAGCCCGCGGCACGGTTCTTCCAAGCCCCAAGTCAGAGAGCAGGTTGTGTCTGGTTGCCCAATGAAGCATAGCTTGAAGTGTGTCCATAGCAAGGATGTAGAGTGCCGGGGATACTGGATCGCCTTGCCTTACACCACAACCCAACGCAAATGGATCACAAGTCTCCCCATTGACGAGCACTGATGATGAGGCTGTGCACATGAGACCACACATCCATGAGCACCATCTTCGTCCAAATCCTCGTCGGATCAACAATTTTAGCATAAATTCCCAAGACAGAGTGTCAAAGGCCTTGGAGATATCAATCTTCATAAGCACAGCCAGGACTTTCCTACGGTGTAGCAGCCGCGCGGTATTGCGCACAAATTTAAAATTCTCGTGGATGCTTCTCCCGCTGACAAAAGCACTCTAAACATGCAAGATCAGTCCTGGTAACAGTGGTGAAAGATGCACCGCCAGTACCTTGGCAAAGATTTTGGCAGCACCATGAATCAGGTTGATCGGTCGGAAATCAGCCAGTTCCAGGGATCTGTCTTTTTTTGGCAGCAACAAGATGATCGATGAGTTTAATCGCCCAAAAGAAAAGAATTTGCCCTTGTGCAGGTCATGCATGACAGCCATAAAATCTTCCATGATAACCTCCCAGCAAACCTTAAAGAAAAGTCCAGAGAAGCCGTCAGGCCCAGGTGACCTGTCAGAGGGCATCTCCATGATCACTTGCTTGACCTCGGTGTCAGTGAAATCCACTTCCGGCCCATTAGCCAACTCTAGGGATAGACCGTGTAGATTCGGTTCATCTAGCCTCAGGGAGGATGCAATAGGTGTCGGCGTGCCCATGAGAGCACAGTAAAAGTTCCGCACAAGATTCAGTTTGTCCTCCATGTCCATGACCACTCAATCGCCGTCCTTGAAGAAAGGGATTTGGTGTTTTTGACGCCGTCCATTAGCTTTCATGTGGAAGTACTTGGAATTGGCGTCTGTCGGTGTCAAAACCGGCGGATCTCGGGTAGGGGGTCGCGAACTGTGCGTCTAGGCGGATGGTAACAGGAGACAAGGGACATGATGTTTTTACCCAGGTTCGGGCCCTCTCGATGGAGGTAAAACCCTACTCCTGCTTGATTGATATTGATGATATGGGTAGTACAAGAGTGGATCTACCACGAGATCAAGGAGGCTAAACCCTAGAAGCTAGCCTATGGTATGATTGTTGTCCGTCCTATGGACTAAAAACCCTCCGGTTTATATAGACATCGGAGAGGGCTAGGGTTACACAGAGTCGGTTACAATGGTAGGAGATCTACATATCCGTATCGCCAAGCTTGCCTTCCACGCCAAGGAAAGTCCCATCCGGACACGGGACGAAGTCTTCAATCTTGTATCTTCATAGTCTTGGAGTCCGGCCAATGATGATAGTTCGGCTATCCGGACACCCCCTAGTCCAGGACTCCCTCAGTAGTCCCTGAACCAGGCTTCAATGACGACGAGTCCGGCGCGCATATTGTCTTCGGCATTGCAAGGCGGGTTCCTCCTCCGAATACTTCATAGAAGATTGTGAACACCAGGATAGTGTCCGGCTCTGCAAAATAAATTCCACATACCACCGTAGAGAGAATAATATTTACACAACTTCAATCTGCTAATGTATTTCGTAGCATGACATCGCGCCACGGCCAAGCCTCTACTCGAATTGTTTTTATTGTTCCACCTCAGCGCGTTTAGCGAAGCGGTTTCCTTGGCACGTCTTATCAAAGCAGAGATCGTGTCCCCTTATTCCGGGATTCTCATCAATACGGACGTGGGTAACCCAACCGCGCCCGTTGCCACGCCCCCTCCATCGGAGGCGAGTTCCAAACGGTCACGGGGACGGCTCTTGGTATTCTACCCCTTTATAATGAGACCAAGGCCTGTTTCTTTTCTTCAATCCTTGATCAAATCCGCCCCTCGCCCCGAGTTCCAACACCCAAGGTTCCAGATTCGAGCGCTTCGGACCTTCGACAATGTCCGGCTCCGACCTACAGGGCCGGTGGATGCCTTCATCCTTCACGGAAGAGGACGTGCTAAAGCTGAGAGACGCCAGGTATCTAACCTGCGAGATTTCGCATAGGCTGCCCGCCCAAGGGCAAGTCATTCCCACCCCCGAGCCTGGTGAGAGCGTGGTGTTCATGTCTCACTTCCGTCGGGGTTTAGGCTTCCCGACGGACCCTTTCGTGAGGGGGCTCATGTTCTATTATGGGCTGGAGTTCCATGACTTGGCTCCGGAGTCCATCCTCCACATCTCATCTTTCATTGTTGTCTGCGAAGCCTTCCTCCGCACTACCCCTCACTTCGGATTGTGGCTCAAGACCTTCAACGTGGAGCCGAAGATGATCGAGGGGCGACAGGCAGAGTGCGGAGGGGCTGTCATAAGCAAGAGGGCCGATGCTCCATGGCCCGAGGGCTCTTTTCAAGAGGAGCTTGGTTTGTGGCAACAGGAGTGGTTCTACATCACCGCTCCCAGGGGCACCAGGCAAGTGGCGCCACCTGTCTTTCGCCCGGGCCCTCCACAGCGGCTGGCGTCGTGGGTCAACAAAGGGCTTGACTGGGGGCCGTCCAAGGACGTACCAATACTGCAGGGCCGGATTCGAGACCTCCAAGAGAGGGAGATCACTCTGGTCGTAGTGACGCAGGTCATGCTGATCCGGCGCCTTCTGCCCTGCAAACGTCGCCCTCTCCGGCTGTGGGAATTCAATCCGGAGGGACCGCGAGCTCTCCGCCACCTCATGGGTGCGACGCCCGTGGAGATGTATAAACTGTTCTTCGGATCACAAGAGATGTGTCCGGACTTGACCGAGGATGCCGGCCTAAGCTGCAATCGCCCGGATACTCAAGTAAGTAGTTCCCTTGCCCGGACGTGCTATCCGTATATTCATCATAATTCTCGCTCTTTTAAAAAGTTGTCCCCTGAACAGGAGTGGATAGCAGAAGCAAAGCTAATAAGGTGTCCGGCCCCCCTCCCTGAGACCACGCCGGATCCCGTGTTAGCCAGGATGCTGGAGGCTGTGCCTTTAGAAGAGGGCGAAGGGGGAAACAGGGAAACTACTGCCTCTGCTAAAGAGGCTCTCAAGAAAGGGGGGATCGAGAATCCCTCCCTCCAGGGGGAGAAGAGGACCGCTTCCGAAGATCCGGAGGTCAAGGCCTCAAAGCGGGGGAAGAAATCTTCACCGGAGGGTCCTGCGCCAGGGGAAACCCCGGCCGCACTATTTCCCCAAGGGAATCGGCCCTCCAGCGAGCCGTAAGTAGAAAAGAGGAGTTTCATAATAAGGGACATCCCTGTTTTTATTTCTGAGGATAACCGAAGTTCTTACCTTGTAGTTCGGATCTCAGCCCTTCTCAGCAGAGCTCATCTTCGGGGATCTTCGTCCGGAGATGATGGAGAGCGAGACGCCTCCATCTGCCGCACCGTCAGGCGGGGCGGACGACCCTGAGGTGTCGTCGCGGAGGGTCTCCCCGAGTCCGGCGGGGCCGGAGAGTTCGGCACCAACTGGTGTACGGCCGGAGGAGCTGAAGGATCTGCTCGAGAGGGCGTCTATCCCAGAAGATCACCGTACATTAATGGGTACGGTGATTGAAAGGATTTCATCCGCTGAGAGCGGGTTGCATGAGGCCGTCAGAAGTTTACTGATGGGGTTTGAGGTACGTAAAAATGACCATACTTTTTGACAGTTTTGCGCTTAGAATGCGCCCTGTATAGATAGTAGCCCCTGAGACTCGGTATGTTGGCGAGAACGACAGCGTGCCGAGGATCATAATCTCAGTTATAAGGTATCGCTCTTCCCGTACAGGTGGCGGGGCGTTCGGTGGCCGGCCGGACTGATGTAGTTGCCGAACTGAAGCGGCAACTTGACGTTGCGGATGCGGACATCGCGCTGGTCAATAAACGGCTTGACGAGTCACAAGGTAGGTGGCTTCTCCGCGGTCACCTGGTAAGGGAGCTGATGCCCACGCCTGACAATATGTATGCTTGATGCAGATGGCGCCGCTGCTATGGAGGAGCTTCGGGCGGAGCTTGCCCGAGTCAAGGAGCAAGCCAGAAAGAGTGATGCGGCTGCCTCGAAGGCGGCCGAAGAGCTAAAAGCCGAAAAGGCTGCTCACTGCCGAAGCAGGGAGGAGATGGCCGAAATGGCCGTGAAGCTGAAGGATGCTACCGACCGCTATGAGTTTCTTGAAAGAGAACGCCGAGCGGAGCAAGAGGACCTGAAGAAGGCCACTGCCGAAGCCAAAGATGCCCGCTCCGCGATGAGGGCTATAAAGGAGGAGCTGCGTCAGGCCGGGGATATTGCGGCTGGAAAGCCCTTTCTGCTGCGTAGGAAGTTTACGGACCCGAAGTATGCTCAGTTGGGCCAGTTGTGGGGTGCGGAGGATACTTATCTGAATTTGGCGGCGAGTGCGGCGGACGCGGTCGTGCACTTCCGAAGCCAAAAGGATCACGAGATGGAAGAGCTTTTTTGGTCTCAATTCCATAGTCCGAGCGTCCACTTCCGTTAACTGATCGATTGGCTGAGTGGGCTGAGCTGAACAGGTTGTCCGGACTTGCCATGAAGGATGTCGTGGCTCATCTGTGGCCGGACAGGCCCAAGCCGAAGAGTTATTTTGGCTTGGTGCAGCAGTTCCTTGATGCGGTTCCGCATATCAAGGCGATGAAGCGGTCGGCATGCATAGAGGGTGCACGGATGGCCCTCGCCCGTGTCAAAACATGCTGGGCAGAGATGGATGCCACCGACGTTGCATCCCGGGGTTCGGACAGAAGCCGATTACCCGCCGAGCACTATTTTGAGGAAGTCCTGCGGGGCGCTCGCTTAATAGAGTCGCAGTGCTCGAAAAACGTTATGTTCAAATGACATGTATGATTTGTAAAACTATATTTATAATATAAGGGCTTTTTATACTTGTGCGTTCAAGTATTGAAATATCTCCTGTGCGGCCGTTAATGTATATGTATATATAACCTGAAAGATGGCAGTCTTCGGCTTCAGCCCCCACGCACATGGTGCGGGGGTGTTTGCAAAAAGGCGCATTTTCACACTTAATCCAACGTCTTGGTCCTGTGAAGGAGGTGATAGCGTAGCAAACTAGGCAACCGGACTATAATGCTTTATCACTTTCACTTAGCCATAGGATTTCGATGGTGGGGCTACTATATAGCCCCTAGGGGCACCGCGCTCTCCGAACTCGGGGCGCGTGTGTGCCTGACCGGGAAACGGTCCTTCGTCAAAGCGGAGGAATTCTAAACATTCCGGTGGTCGATCGAGTGGTTGACCAGTCTCTCGCTATATCATGACAGTCAGTTTTCGGCTTTCTCTACTGAGGTGCTCACCCGGCCGAACCGGGGCACAATCGCAGTAGTTCTCCTGGTGCCGCGTTAGCCGATAGAGCGGAACGTAAGGCAGCAAAACACAGGAGCCGGGCAAACCCAACATTTGACCAAAGACATGATTCGGAGCTGATGCATATAAGGCCTAACTCGAGACGCCGAACACTCCCTAAGGTATTCGGTCTTTATGATGACGGGCAGAACAATGCCCTAAGCCCCTAGTGTCCAGGTACGCGCAAAAACTTCTGACGCGGCCGATGCCAAAACGCCAGCCTCCTCCACGGTTATGGTAAGAGACCGGGGGATGTGTATCAACAAGAGACAGTAAAAAAGGTTTACGCAGGGTCTTAATCTGAAAAGAATCCTTGTAACGGGTCCCTGCTGCACGTCTGCGCCTGTGTCTCCGTTGTGCTGTATCCTGGACGGGTGTAGCACGTTGTTCATCTGTAAAGAGAGAAGAACTTAGTTTGGAAAAAGAGCGTGCGAAAAATGTATTTAAAACGGAGCATGATTTAAAAAATGAATAAAATTGAGCTTTATTGGCTCTCATTGTTCATGCTTTCAGCCCCTTGTAAAGGGGTATGTGGCTAGTAAGCCCCTTGTTTATTTATACCGGACTCGTCTAACCGTGTCCGGGGTCTGAATGACCTGTTTTAGGAGCTTTGATCATCAAAGCCGGATTAGTGTGTAGCTGTCAAGGCAGTCTCACGTTCTTCCGCGGTCGAGGAACACTCGAAGTTACCTTTTAATGAGATGATACCGCGTGGACCGGGCATTTTGAGTGTAAGAGACGCGTAATGCGGTATTGCGTTAAAGCGGGCGAAAGCTTCGCGTCCCAATAGTGCTTGATGGCTACTTTTAAATGGGGCGATATGGAAGATTAGCTTTTCGCGACGGAAGTTGTCGGATGAACCGAACACAACTTCTAGTAATAAGGAGCCCGTACAATTGGCATAAGGGCCTGGCGTTACTCCTTTAAAGGAAGTGTTGCTATGGCGAATTTTGGTAGGGTCTATCCCCATTCTGCGGATTGAGTCCTGGTATAGCAGGTTTATATCGCTGCCACCATCCATTAGGACTTGTGTAAACTGTAGCCCGTCGATTATAGGATCCAATATCAAAGCAGTCCATCCTGCGTTTCGAATACCTCTGGAGTAATCCTGATGGTCGAAAGTAATTGGTTTTGACATCCAGTTTCGGGACTCCGCTGGGGTGGACCGTGCGGCGCGTACTTTAGTAGGTGCCGCCCTATTTTTCCTTGTTATCACTTGAAGTGAATTCACTGTTTTGACTTCTTGTGGGAAAGTCTTTTGTTTCACGGCGCTCTGCTTGTGGGGTTCGTCGTCGTCCTCACTTGGTGCGTCGAGCCCCTTGTGTTCGGCGTTAAGTCGGCCGGACTGCTTGAAGACCCAACAATCTCTGTGGGTATGGTTTGCAGGCTTCCCGGGGGTACTGTGGATTTGACATATCTTGTCCAAGATTTTGTTTAGATTGGATAGCTCGTCACTGTTGTCCTTAAGAGGCAGTGTTTTGTTGTTCGGCCGAGAGCTTTTGAACCCGGCGTTAACTGCCGTGCTCTTTGGGCTATTTTCCTTATTCCGACGCTGGTCTTTTCTGCGTCGTGGTTTCCCATTTCCATCTCTGACCTCGGATGTACTCGGGTCGCTGGTGCTGCATCTTGCCAGCCAGCTATCTTCTCCCGCGCAAAAGCGGGTCATGAGGCTTGTTAATGCGGCCATTGTCCTTGGCTTTTCCTGGCCGAGGTGTCTGGCGAGCCATTCGTCTCGGACGTTATGTTTGAAGGCTGCTAAGGCTTCGGCGTCCGGACAGTCGACTATTTGGTTCTTTTTGGTAAGGAACCTGTTCCAGAATTTGCGGGCTGACTCTCCGGGCTGTTGAGTTATGTGACTTAAATCGTCTGCATCCGGAGGGCGGACATAAGTCCCCTGAAAATTTGCCCGAAATGCGTCCTCGAGCTCTTCCCAACTTCCAATGGTATTTTCTGGGAGGCTTTTGAGCCAGTGCCGGGCTGGCCCTTTGAGCTTGAGGGGTAGGTATTTTATGGCGTGGAGATCGTCTCCTCTAGCCATATGTATGTGTAGGATGTAATCCTCAATCCAGACTCCGGGGTCTGTTGTTCCGTCGTATGCCTCTATGTTTACGGGCTTGAATCCCGCTGGAAATTCATGATCCAGTACCTCATCGGTGAAACATAGGGGGTGTGCGGCGCCCCTGTATTTAGGTGTGCCATTATTTTCGAACACTCGTCGTGTTGTTTTGCTCCCAGGAGCCTTTCTTCTTGGCCCGTAGATGGACCTGACCGGGCTATCCTTTTTGTGAAGATCCTTATGTGGATCGTGTGCCGGCTTATGTGCGGCGCCGGTTGCCGCTCTTTGTTTGCCATGTGGTCGTCTATCCGACCGGGCAGCCCCTTTGTTTTTTGATTGTGGGGGCTCCATGGCCTCTTCGTCGAATTCGGGCAATAGTGTGCGCTTCGGGTAGCTCTTTGTTTGGCGGCTATCGCCGTACTTGTCTGCGGTCTTGAGTACCTTGCTCCATCTCATTCTGAGTATGTCTTCCGCTGTTTTGAGCTTCCGCTTCTGCTTATTCAGACTTCGTGCAGTGATGACGAGCCTTTTGTGAAGATTTTTTTGTTCTAACGATGTGTCCGACGTGAGATCATCCGGACTGTTGTTTTCGTCGGGGATGGACTGTTTATCCAATTCCTCTTGTTCGAATGGTTTCTTGGTGGCATGTTCGTCGTCCACTAGTTCACCCTGCTCTATGGCTGGGTCGATATGGGTGCTGTTGTTATCGAGGCAGGACTTTGGGCGACGCTTGCGTCGCTGTTTTGGCTGGTTTTCGGGGGAATTATGCCTCGCAGCGTCCCGTTGTTCCTCGTTATTGCTTCCTGTTGGTGTATCCACCATGTATACATCGTGAGTTGAGGTGGCTTTCCAGTGCCCCGTAGGCGCTGGCTCTTGGTCGTATCTGGCATCGTCGTCCATAATGTCGATGTCTTCGGAGTCGAAGTCTAGCATGTCGGTTAGGTCGTCGACAGTGGCTACAAAGTGGGTGGTGGGTGGGCTTTGAATTTCTTCGTCGTACGCGTCCCAACCGTCCTGACAGTGGTCCGGCCAGGGCTCTCCTGATAATGAGAGATACTTTAGTGAGTTAAGGATGTCGCCAAAAGGCGAGTGCTGAAAGATGTCCGTAGCGGTGAACTCCATGATCGGCGCCCAATCGGATTCGATTGGTAGAGGCGCGGGAGGTTCGGAGTCCGGTGAGGAGTCCGGCACCTCGGAGTCACGAGCTTCACAAGGGACAGGGTCGGTATTCGGCTCTATCGCCGTAGAGGTAGCAGCCCCCGAGGCGGTGTCTAAGCACCCATCCTCGATCGGCGCAGTCGGCTCCGAGTTAAGGGTCGGAGCGGACTCTTGTGCGGCCTCCAGGGCACTGTCCGGCGGCAGAGCTAGGTCATGCCCATCGTGACAGTGCGGCGCGCTCGGCTGTGGCTCGAATCCGTCGAAGATCAAGTCTCCGCGGATGTCGGCTGTGAAGTTCAAACTTCCAAATCTGACCTGATGGCCAGGGGCGTAGCTTTCGATCTGCTCCAGATGGCCGAGCGAATTGGCCCGCAGTGCAAAGCCGCCGAATACAAAGATCTGTCCGGGGAGAAAAGTCTCACCCTGGACCGCGTTGTTGTTGATGATCGAAGGAGCCATCGGGCCTATGAGCGACGACACAGAGGAACTCTCAATGAAAGCACCAATGTCGGTGTCAAAACCGGCGGATCTCGGGTAGGGGGTCCCGAACTGTGCGTCTAGGCGGATGGTAACAGGAGACAAGGGACACGATGTTTTTACCCAGGTTCGGGCCCTCTCGATGGAGGTAAAACCCTACTCCTGCTTGATTGATATTGATGATATGGGTAGTACAAGAGTGGATCTACCACGAGATCAAGAAGGCTAAACCCTAAAAGCTAGCCTATGGTATGATTGTTGTTCGTCCTATGGACTAAAAACCCTCCGGTTTATATAGACACTGGAGAGGGCTAGGGTTACACAGAGTCGGTTACAATGGTAGGAGATCTACATATCCGTATCGCCAAGCTTGCCTTCCACGCCAAGGAAAGTCTCATCCGGACACGGGACGAAGTCTTCAATCTTGTATCTTCATAGTCTTGGAGTCCGGCCGATGATGATAGTTCGGCTATCCGGACACCCCCTAGTCCAGGACTCCCTCAGCATCCCCCTCCTGAAGATCTCTCGCTCTTGCATGTTGTCGCAGACGCACCCTCTCCAAGGATGCGAGTGCCAGACACTTGCCCTTCAAAAAGGCCTTAAGCTTTGTTCCTCATCAGACAGAGGTCTATTTTCCTGCGTGCCATCCAAACGTAAAATCAACTCATTTGCAATCTAAAAAAGGGTGGTCATCCCAAAATACTTTTAAAGTGTACAAAGTTGAATCACTTATTTTGGAATGGAGAGGGTATTTGCTAGCAGATCCTTATCGAAATCATCTTCTTGTGACTTGTGAGCAGGCCAGAGAAGAAATGCAGTTTCTAGCATTGTACTGCTAGGATCAAGAGTCACACTGCCAAGTTCCTAACCGTGCGGCGTGTACGTGTACTGTACTGGTATGAAGTACGCGGAGAGAGACAGGTGAGGGTAGCAGCATGCTTCAGAAATGGTATCATGGAGCGAACCAACCTGTGGTTGAGATGGTTAGATGCACAGTGATATTCCCAACCCACCAGGATTCAAATCCTGGTGCTCGCATTATTCCTGGATTTATTTTAGGATTTCCGGCGACGCGTTTTCAGTGGGAGGAAACGTTTCCGCCGACGACGAGGCGCCTACGGTGGCTTCGTAAATCTCAACATGATATGCCGGCACAGTCTCTCAGAGATGCTCATAGGGGTAATGTTTGTGTGCGTTCGTAAGGGTGAGTGTATGCGCGTGTATATGAGCGCTTGTGTCTGTACTGATGCTAAAAAAAATGGTACCATGGATATATCGCAGTATCCTCAACGTCGACTACTTTCTGGTATCGCTGTTCGTACACGCTATCCATCCAAAAGAAAAATGGCGAAAAATGATGTTCACTTGAAAGATGGAAGGGTGCCAAGACTGATGCCATGCGTAGTGAATAATACACTTGGATGGATCCGATTCGTACATGGTATAATTTTGCACTAATTTCACTTTTGTTTTTTAAATATTCAATCATACAGCAATGTCGATGTATGGCAGATTTAAGTTTTTTTAGAGAAGGGGATCACCCTGGGCCTCTGCATCTAAGTCATGCATGCAGCCATTTTATTAGTTATTCACAAAAAGACCTTACAAAGAAATACATCAGTATGTCTGAAGCCACCGTCTAGGTGACAAATGTCGCTACTCCTATTCAGCTGATGAAGAGATGCTGATAGTCCGGGCCTAATACCAGAGATCTCGTAGCCAAACCTAACATCTAAGACCTGAGGCCCCAACCAAGCCACATGCCGGGTATGGGGCACACACCGGTCCAACGCGCTATGAGAGGCCGCCGCCGCCAACTGCCACAACTCAATCTTCATAACTGTGTTGACGCATCATCCATGCCCAGTCTAATTGACGTCAACGCCACCACGGAGTCCAACGGCATCACCACCCTGAGCGCGAACTGCTGAGCACGTCGCGGTCGCCGCCGGTACACCTCAGCACCATGCCACCAAGTACCACCAGCCGACACAGCTTGAAGTCTCTGGAGTATCTATCTGAAGGAAATATGCCCTAGAGGCAATAATAAAGTTATTATTTATTTCCTTATATCATGATAAATGTTTATTATTCATGCTAGAATTGTATTAACCGGAAACATAATACATGTGTGAATACATAGACAAACAGAGTGTCACTAGTATGCCTCTACTTGACTAGCTCGTTAATCAAAGATGGTTATGTTTCCTAACCATGAACAATGAGTTGTTATTTGATTAACGAGGTCACATCATTAGTAGAATGATCTGATTGACATGACCCATTCCATTAGCCTAGCACCTGATCGTTTAGTATGTTGCTATTGCTTTCTTCATGACTTATACATGTTCCTATGACTATGAGATTATGCAACTCCCGTTTGCCGGAGGAACACTTTGGGTGCTACCAAACGTCACAACGTAACTGGGTGATTATAAAGGAGCATTACAGGTGTCTCCAAAGGTAGATGTTGGGTTGGCGTATTTCGAGATTAGGATTTGTCACTCCGATTGTCGGAGAGGTATCTCTGGGCCCTCTCGGTAATGCACATCACATAAGCCTTGCAAGCACTGCAACTAATATGTTAGTTGTGAGATGATGTATTACGGAACGAGTAAAGAGACTTGCCGGTAACGAGATTGAACTAGGTATTGGATACCGACGATCAAATCTCGGGCAAGTAACATACCGATGACAAAGGGAACAACGTATGTTGTTATGCGGTCTGACCGATAAAGATCTTCGTAGAATATGTAGGAGCCAATATGGGCATCCAGGTCCCGCTATTGGTTATTGACCGGAGACATGTCTCGGTCATGTCTACATTGTTCTCGAACCCGTAGGGTCCGCACGCTTAAGGTTACGATGACAGTTATATTATGAGTTTATGCATTTTGATGTACCGAAGGAGTTCGGAGTCCCGGATGAGATCGGGGACATGACGAGGAGTCTCGAAATGGTCGAGACGTAAAGATCGATATATTGGACGACTATATTCGGAGTTCGGAAAGGTTCCGAGTGATTCGGGTATTTTTCGGAGTACCGGGGGGTTACGGGAATACGGGGAAGAGTATTGGGCCTTGATGGGCTTTAGTGGGAAGAGGAAAAAAAGGCTGCGCCCCCCCTCCCCTCTAGTCCGAATTGGACTAGGGAAAAGGGGGCCGGCCACCTCTCCTTCTCCTCCTATTCCTTCTCCCTTCCTCCCCTCTTGGTGGACTCCTACTAGGACTTGGAGTCCTAGTAGGACTCCCTATCCTGGCCGCACCTTTGCCTTGGCCGGCCTCCTCCTCCTCCATCCTTTATATACGGAGGCAGGGGCACCTCTAAACACACAAGTTGACACAAGTTGATCCACGTGATCGATTCCTTAGCCGTGTGCGGTGCCCCCTGCCACCATATTCCTCGATAATACTGTAGCGGAGTTTAGGCGAAGCCCTGCTGCTGTAGTTCATCAAGATCGTCACCACGCCGTCGTGCTGACGAAACTCTTCCCCGAAACTTTGCTGGATCGGAGTCCGGGGATCGTCATCGGGCTGAACGTGTGCTCGAACTCGGAGGTGCCGTAGTTTCGGTGCTTGATCGGTTGGATCGTGAAGACGTACGACTACTTCCTCTACATCATGTCATCGCTTCCGCAGTCGGTCTGCGTTGGGTACGTAGACAACACTCTCCCCTCGTTGCTATGCATCACATGATCCTGTGTGCGCGTAGGAAATTTTTTGAAATTACTACGAAACCCAACAGTGGCATCCGAGCCTAGGTTAATGATGTTGATGTTATATGCACGAGTAGAACACAAGTGAGTTGTGGACGATACAAGTCATACTGCCTACCAGCATGTCATATTTTGGTTCAGCGGTATTGTTGGACGAGACGACCCGGACCAACCTTACGCGTACGCTTACGCGAGACCGGTTCCCTCGACGTGCTTTGCACAGAGATGGCTTGCGGGCGACTGCCTCTCCAACTTTAGTTGAACCAAGTATGGCTACGCCCGGTCCTTGCGAAGGTTAAAACGGAGTCTATTTGACAAACTATCGTTGTGGTTTTGATGCGTAGGTGAGATTGGTTCTTACTTAAGCCCGTAGCAGCCACGTAAAACATGCAACAACAAAGTAGAGGACGTCTAACTTGTTTTTGCAGGGCATGTTGTGATGTGATATGGTCAAGGCATGATGCTGAATTTTATTGTATGAGATGATCATGTTTTGTAACCAAGTTATCGGCAACTGGCAGGAGCCATATGGTTGTCGCTTTATTGTATGCAATGCAATCGCGATGTAATGCTTTACTTTATTACTAACGGTAGTGATAGTCGTGGAAGCATAAGATTGGCGAGACGACAACGATGCTACGATGGAGATCAAGGTGTCGCGCCGGTGACGATGGTGATCATGACGGTGCTTCGGAGATGGAGATCACAAGCACAAGATGATGATGGCCATATCATATCACTTATATTGATTGCATGTGATGTTTATCTTTTTATGCATCTTATCTTGCTTTGATTGACGGTAGCATTATAAGATGATCTCTCACTAAATTATCAAGAAGTGTTCTCCCTGAGTATGCACCGTTGCAAAAGTTCTTCGTGCTGAGACACCACGTGATGATCGGGTGTGATAGGCTCTACGTTCAAATACAACGGGTGCAAAACAGTTGCGCACGCAGAATACTCAGGTTAAACTTGACGAGCCTAGCATATGCAGATATGGCCTCGGAACACGGAGACCGAAAGGTCGAGCGTGAATCATATAGTAGATATGATCAACATAATGATGTTCACCGATGAAACTACTCCATCTCACGTGATGATCGGATATGGTTTAGTTGATTTGGATCACGTGATCACTTAGAGGATTAGAGGGATGTCTATCTAAGTGGGAGTTCTTAAGTAATATGATTAAATTGAACTTAAATTTATCATGAACTTAGTCCTGGTAGTATTTTGCAAATCATGTTGTAGATCAATAGCTCGCGTTGTTGCTTCCCTGTGTTTATTTTGATATGTTCCTAGAGAAAATTGTGTTGAAAAATGTTAGTAGCAATGTTGCGGATTTGATCCGTGATCTGAGGTTAAATCCTCATTGCTGCACAGAAGAATTATGTCCTTAATGCACCGCTAGGTGACAGACCTATTGCAGGAGCAGATGCAGACGTTATGAACGTTTGGCTAGCTCAATATGATGACTACTTGATAGTTTAAGTGCACCATGCTTAACGGCTTAGAATCGGGAATTCAAAGACGTTTTGAACGTCATGGACCATATGAGATGTTCCAGGAATTGAAGTTAATATTTCAAGCAAATACCCGAGTTGAGAGATATGAAGTCTCCAACAAGTTCTATAGCTAAAAGATGGAGGAGAATCGCTCAACTAGTGAGCATGTGCTCAGATTGTCTGGGTACTTCAATCGCTTGAATCAGTGGGAGTTAATCTTCCAGATAAGATAGTGATTGACAGAATTCTCTAGTCACCATCACCAAGTTAGTAGAACTTCGTGATGAACTATAGTATGCAAGGGATGATGAAAATGATTCCCGAGCTCTTCGTGATGTTGAAATCAACGAAGGTAGAAATCAAGAAAGAGCATCAAGTGTTGATGGTTGACAAGATCACTAGTTTCAAGAAAAGGGCAAAGGGAAAGAAAGGGGAACTTCAAGTAGATTGACAAGCAAGTTGTCACTCCCACGAAGAAGCCCAAAGCTGAACCAAAGCCTGAAACTGAGTGCTTACACTGCAAAGGAAATGGTCACTGGAAGCGGAACTACCCTAAATATTTGGTGGATAAGAAGGATGGCAAAGTGAAAAAGGGTATATTTGATATACAGGTGTTTGATGTGTGCTTTACTAGTGTTTATAGCAACCCCTCGGTATTTGGTACTGGTTCAGTTGCTAAGAGTAGTAACTCGAAACGGGAGTTGCAGAATAAACAGAAACTAGTTAAGGGTGAAGTGATGATGTGTGTTGAAAGTAGTTTCAAGATTGATATGATCATCATCGCACACTCCCTATTCTTTCGGGATTAGTGTTGAACCTAAATAAATGTTATTTGGTGTTTGCGTTGAGCATGAATATGATTTGATCATGTTTATTGCAATACGGTTATTCATTTAAGTAAGAGAATAAACTGTTGTTCTATTTACATGAATAAAACCTTATATGGTTACACACCCAATGAAAATGGTTCATTGGATCTCGATCGTAGTGATACACATATTCATAATATTGATGCCAAAAGATGCAAAGTTAATAATGATAGTGCAACTTATTTGTGGCACTGCCGTTTGGGTCATATCGGTGTAAAGCGCATGAAGAAACTCCATAAAGATGGATTTTCGGAATCACTTGGTTATGAATCATTTGATGCTTGCGAACCGTGCCTTTTGGGCAAGATGACTAAAACTCCGTTCTTCGGAACAATGGAACGAGTTACTGACTTGTTGGAAATAATACATACCGATGTATGCGATCCAATGAGTGCTGTTGCTCGTGGCAAGCATCGTTGTTTTCTGACCTTCACAAGATGATTTGAGCAGATATGGGTATATCTACTTGATGAAACATAAGTCTGAAATAGTTGAAAGGTTCAAAGAATTTCAGAGTGAAGTGGAAAAATCATCGTAACAAGAAATAAAGTTTCTGCGATCTGATCGCGGAGACAAATATTTGAGTTACGAGTTTGGTCTTCAATTAAAACAATGTGGAATAGTTTCACAGCTCACGCCACCTGGAACACCACATCGTTATGGTGTGTCCGAACGTCGTAACCGCACTTTATTTGATATGGTGCGATCTATGATATCTCTTTACCACTATCGTTTTGGGGTTATGCATTAGAGACAGCTGCATTCACGTTTTAAAATAGGGCACCATCTAAATCCGTTGAGACGACACTGTATGAACTATGGTTTAGCAGTAAACCTAACCTGTTGTTTCTTAAAGTTTGGGGCTGCGATGCTTATGTGAAAAAAGGTTTCATCCTGATAAGCTCGAACCCAAATCAGAGAAGTGCGTCTTCATACCCAAAGGAAATTGTTGGGTACACCTTCTATCACAGATCCGAAGGCAAGACATTCGTTGCTAAAATGGATCCTTTCCAGAGAAGGAGTTTCTCTCGAAAGAAGTGAGTGGGAGGAGAGTAGAACTTGATGAGGTAATTATACCTTCTCCCTTATTGGAAAGTAGTTCATCACAGAAATCAGTTCCAGTGATTCCTACACCAATAAGTGAGGAAGTTAATGATGATGATCATCAAACTTCAGATCAAGTTACTACCAAACCTCGTAGGTCTTCCAGAGTAAGATCCGCACCAGAGTGGTACGGTAATCATGTTCTGGAAGTCATGTTACTAGACCATGATGAACCTACGAACTATGAGGAAGCAATGATGAGCCCAGATTCCATGAAATGGCTTGAGGCCATGAAATCTGAGATATGATCCATGTATGAGAACAAAGTGTAGACTTTGATTGACTTGCCCGATGATCGGTGAGTCATTAAGAATAAATGGATCTTCAAGAGGAAGACGGACATTGATAGTAGTGTTACTATCTACAAAGCTAGACTTGTCGAAAAAGGTTTTTGACAAAGTTCAAGGTGTTGAATACGATGAGATTTTCTTACTCGTATCGATGCTTAAAAGTCTGTCCGAATCATGTTAGCAATTGCCGCATTTTATGATTATGAAATTTGGCAGATGGATGTCAAAACTGCATTCCTGAATGGATTTCTGGAAGAAGAGTTGTATATGATGCAACCGGAAGGTTTTGTCGATCCAAAGGGAGCTAACAAAGTGTGCAAGCTCCAGCGATCCATTTATGGACTGGTGCAAGAATCTTGGAGTTGGAATATACGCTTTGATAAGTTGATCAAAGCATATAGTTATTGTACAGACTTACAGTGAAGCCTGTATTTACAAGAAAGTGAGTGGGAGCACTACAACATTTCTGATAAGTATATGTGAATGACATATTGTTGATCGGAAATAATGTAGAATTATTCTGCAAAGCATGAAAGGATACTTGAATAAAATTTTTTCAAAGAAAGACCTTGGTGAAGCTGCTTACACATTGAGCATCAAGATCTATATAGATAGATGAAGACGCTTGATAAGATTTTTTCAATGAATACATACCTTGATAAATTTTTGAAATAGTTCAAAATGGAACAGTCAAAGAAGGAGTTCTTGCCTGTGTTGCAAGGTGTTAAGTTGAGTAAGACTCAAAGCCCGACCACGGCAGAAAATAGAAAGAGAATGAAAGTCATTCCCTATGCCTCAGTCATAGGTTCTATAAAGTATGCCATGCTGTATACCAGATCTATTGTATGCCATACCACTGAGTTTGGCAAGGGAGTACAATAGTGATCTAGGAGTAGATCACTGGAGAGCGGTCAAAATTGTCCTTAGTGGAATAAGGATATGTTTCTCGATTATGGAAAAAGGTTCGTCGTAAAAGGTTACGCCGATGCAAGTTTGACACTAATCTAGATGACTCTAAGTCTTGATCTAGATACATATTGAAAGTGGGAGCAATTAGCTAGAGTAGCTCCGTGCAGAGCATTGTAGACATAGAATTCGCAAAATACTTACGGATCTGTATATGACATACCCGTTGACTAAGATTCTCTCACGAGCAAAACATGATCACACCTTAGTACTCTTTGGGTGTTAATCACATAGCGATGTGAACTATGGGTGTTAATCACATGGTGATATGAACTATTGCTGTTAAATCACATGGCGATGTGAACTAGATTATTGACTCTAGTGCAAGTGGGAGACTGAAGGAAATATGCCCTAGAGGCAATAATAAAGTTATTATTTATTTCCTTATATCATGATAAATGTTTATTATTCATGCTAGAATTGTATTAACCGGAAACATAATACATGTGTGAATACATAGACAAACAGAGTGTCACTAGTATGCCTCTACTTGACTAGCTCGTTAATCAAAGATGGTTATGTTTCCTAACCATGAACAATGAGTTGTTATTTGATTAACGAGGTCACATCATTAGTAGAATGATCTGATTGACATGACCCATTCCATTAGCCTAGCACCTGATCGTTTAGTATGTTGCTATTGCTTTCTTCATGACTTATACATGTTCCTATGACTATGAGATTATGCAACTCCCGTTTGCCGGAGGAACACTTTGGGTGCTACCAAACGTCACAACGTAACTGGGTGATTATAAAGGAGCATTACAGGTGTCTCCAAAGGTAGATGTTGGGTTGGCGTATTTCGAGAGTAGGATTTGTCACTCCGATTGTCGGAGAGGTATCTCTGGGCCCTCTCGGTAATGCACATCACATAAGCCTTGCAAGCACTGCAACTAATATGTTAGTTGTGAGATGATGTATTACGGAACGAGTAAAGAGACTTGCCGGTAACGAGATTGAACTAGGTATTGGATACCGACGATCAAATCTCGGGCAAGTAACATACCGATGACAAAGGGAACAACGTATGTTGTTATGCGGTCTGACCGATAAAGATCTTCGTAGAATATGTAGGAGCCAATATGGGCATCCAGGTCCCGCTATTGGTTATTGACCGGAGACATGTCTCGGTCATGTCTACATTGTTCTCGAACCCGTAGGGTCCGCACGCTTAAGGTTACGATGACAATTATATTATGAGTTTATGCATTTTGATGTACCGAAGGAGTTCGGAGTCCCGGATGAGATCGGGGACATGACGAGGAGTCTCGAAATGGTCGAGACGTAAAGATCGATATATTGAACGACTATATTCGGAGTTCGGAAAGGTTCCGAGTGATTCGGGTATTTTTCGGAGTACCGGAGGTTACGGGAATACGGGGAAGAGTATTGGGCCTTGATGGGCTTTAGTGGGAAGAGGAGAAAAAGGCTGCGCCCCCCCTCCCCTCTAGTCCGAATTGGACTAGGGAAAAGGGGGCCGGCCACCTCTCCTTCTCCTCCTATTCCTTCTCCCTTCCTCCCCTTTTGGTGGACTCCTACTAGGACTTGGAGTCCTAGTAGGACTCCCTATCCTGGCCGCACCTTTGCCTTGGCCGGCCTCCTCCTCCTCCATCCTTTATATACGGAGGCAGGGGCACCTCTAAACACACAAGTTGACACAAGTTGATCCACGTGATCGATTCCTTAGCCGTGTGCGGTGCCCCCTGCCACCATATTCCTCGATAATACTGTAGCGGAGTTTAGGCGAAGCCCTGCTGCTGTAGTTCATCAAGATCGTCACCACGCCGTCGTGCTTGCTGGATCGGAGTCCGGGGATCGTCATCGGGCTGAACGTGTGCTCGAACTCGGAGGTGCCGTAGTTTCGGTGCTTGATCGGTTGGATCGTGAAGACGTACGACTACTTCCTCTACATCATGTCATCGCTTCCGCAGTCGGTCTGCGTTGGGTACGTAGACAACACTCTCCCCTCGTTGCTATGCATCACATGATCCTGTGTGCGCGTAGGAAATTTTTGAAATTACTACGAAACCCAACACTATCGTGCGTAGCACCTGCCGACCAGGCATGACAAAGTGTAGCACCTGTCGCCCAGGCATGACTTGACATCTCCATCGAAGCTTCGTGCAAGATGAAGCCGCTCCACCTCCTGCCTTCAACCACTAGCACTGCTCCACAAACGATGCTTCCAAGAGAGAAACGCCACGGCAGTGCCGCCATCGTCCGGTCTGGAAGACCAGATCCTAGGGTTTCCCCAGAGCAGTACGAGTGGGTCGACACAAGTCACACAATGATGCCTTCATCAAGGTAACGGCGTAGAACGCCGCCATCGCCTACCGTCGACTCGGTTTTCACCGGCAACTATGTCTCCCCGACTCGCAGCCAGTACTGGAACACAGATTTGGAGATCCGAACGCCCAGCCTCAGGCCGACCACCTCTGACGGGAGAGACGACCACCACCGCCGGTCGCACCGGTCAGAACAGATCTGACCGAAGGTGCCGGTGATGAGACCACCAGGCCCTCCATGCCGTCGCCGATCTGAAGGCAACATGCACGACACCGCAGCCTCGCTGGCCGCCGCCACGCCGCCGCCAAAAGAGGCCGACCGCTGCGCCCGCAGCCCACCACGTCGTCCATGGCTGGGCCGCCCACCGCGCCTAGCCGCCGCCGTCCAAGGACGGGCCGGCCACCCGCCACCTGCCGTAGCCATCTGCCGCGCCGCAGAACCCAGATCGCTCGCGCCACCACACGCCTAGGGGTTTCGCCCCAAGCCGGAGACGCGTGAGAGAGGAGATCCCCCGCCACCACCGTCGGGCCCCAGGCTTAGCCCGGTGGCATCCCCCGGCGATGGCGGAGGGAGAGGAGGAGGAAGTTTGCGGCGACGGCGGCGGCTAGGTTGCTTGGCTCCGCCCGAGTCGCCCTAGGGGGAGGGCGACGCGGGGGCTGAGACTTGTAAAAAAAAGGTGTATGTACCATAGGCATTTCCTCTCTTTTCTCTTTTATTAGTTGAAAAAGAAGCTAATTGGTCCGCCAAGAGTTGATGCAAAGCATGCCCCTCACAAGTGCATTTTTTAACTTTTGACAACATCACAGCAACCCACATAGCCCATTTTCTTCTTATTCAAAGAACCATAGAGTCCATTGTTTTTCTAAAGATATCAAGCTTCTTGTAGGATATTTTCTAAGAAACACTTGTAACTTGGCAGAGCCAAGTTCGAATCATGTGGACGAAATTTATTCCGCGGATTTAAAACTTGGTGTCTTACACCTCGCTTCTTAATTATAATGCTACAGGGCTTCTCCTCCATTGGTCTAATTTTTTTTAAAACACTTGTAACTTTATTCATAACCATTACATGTAGGGGTGACACTTCATTGGGGTCAAACTGGGTCGTGGCTTGCCCAAGATTTCTGCACTTTTTCCTACTTATTCTTAGGAGCCCAGCTCATCACCGATAGTCCACTAAGCACAATGCACTACACCGCATGCCATTTACACGGTCGATCCACTAAGCTACCAAACAAACAAAAAACTAAGTGAGAGCCCGGATTCCGCCTCAGCTAGCCCCTCGGTACCATTGGCTGCCAAAAAATTGGCGCGGGAATTGACCGTCAACATCTCGCCAAATCATTGGCGTGAAAAAGAACGGGGAGGCTCAACCAGCCCTAGCACACCAAATAATTGCCTCTGATCCAAACACATGCCCAAGTAGCCAGTCATCGCCAATATTTTGGTTGGGCAACACTGAGCTCTAATCCAAATACACCCTAAGCACTAGGCTTCGGCATGGTCTCACATGTAGCATTGAGAAGCGCCGCAACAATGACAGGTTAGCTGTAGATGCACATACTAGGGCATCAGCAAAATGGGTAAAAACTAGAGTTGCAAAAACCTACCCTCCCCCCCTTTTTTTACCTTTGTAGGAGTTCCATCGAACACCTTGTGTGTGAGGAGGAGCAAACCAGCCGGCCGGTCATCATTGGCCAAATGACAACCGGGACGAGGTGAAAACGACTCCCGGAGGACCTCTGTCGACTGTTGGAAGGAGAATGCGTAGCCGAAAATCGCCGACGCTGAGCCGCCGACACCTCCCGAACTCGTCGACGATCCGTTCGGTGGCGCCGGTCGGGCAGCAAGCAGCGGTGCTCTGGCGGCTACTAGTCCACCCTGAAAGGACGCGACCGAGCTGCGACACCCATACGGGCAACGACGCTCCGGTGGTTGGCCGTAATCAGCCGAAATCGGAGGGGCGGCGGGTGCAAAATCGAAGGGGAGGCACGCCGTCCGAAGGCCATCTGAGGTGGAGGGGTGAAGCGGTGGGGTCAGGGGAAGGTGGCGGAGTGGAAATAGTGGCTTTTGTGGAAGAAAATCGCTGAAGTCGGCCGACATGAAACCAAACATATGCGGTTGGGCGAGCGGGGCGATTTTGCTGCAGCCGTCCAAGTGTCATATATTTGCAGCACTTGGGGCTGCATTTTAGGGCTGCTGTCGGATTTCGGGTTCCGGCAGACCCTTGAGGTTCGAACTCTGGGGTGCCCGCGGAGATCACTCCCCCTACTGGCTCCCGTCTCGTCGCCTCACAAAAGATCTAGACTACCCGAAGAACAACACAAGGGACACGAGGTTTATACTAGTTCGGGCCACCATTGTGGTGTAATACCCTACTCTAGTTTGTGGTGTGGTGGATTGCCTCAGGGGCCGATGATGAACAGTACAAAAGGGAACAACCTCGCGAGGAGCTGTTCTTGAGCTGGTGCGATGAACTGCTTAGGTGAGTTCAGTCGCCTCTCTCTCCCTGGATCTTCGTGTTGGTCTCTCTATTCTGTGGTGGCTAGCCTTATTTATAGAGGAAGGCCCTGGGCCTTTTCCCAAATATTGAGCGGGAAGGGCGCCAACAATTGGCCATTTTGAAGGGAAACATCTAGTACACTTATCCTGACTAAGTTGGTCCTCGCCTGTCAAAGGCTCTGATGATGACGCCTTCCTGGGCTCCACGATGACCTCCATCCCGCTGTTTTGCTGGTCTTGGTCTCGTTGCACCGAAACGGTAACCTTTGCATGATGCCTTGCCCTGTGCTTGCCCCCTTTGCACCGAAGGGGGAACAAGGACGCTGCACAGGCCGGCGCCCGCCTGGCTTCGGTCATCATGGCTTGCGCCACGGGCACCTCGTGAAGTACCCCGCCTTGATCTCTCCGCCTCCTTGCGAGCCAGCCTGACGAGGCTGCGCCTGAGGAAGCTTCCTGTCGTCCGCCCTGCGAGGCTTGGCCCCTCGCGAGGGTCTTGAGCTTGTGTTAACGAAGATGGGCCGTACTGGGCCCCTCCTTGAGCCACGCTGCAGGCCGCAGGCAGGCAAGTCTGGGTACCCCCATTCCCAGAATGCCGACAGTAGCCCCCGGGCCCAAGGCACGCCCGGACTTGGCTTAGCAGAGAAGCGAAGGGGCAAGTGCGAAGCGCCATGGGCCCCAACAGCCTGCGGCCTTGGGCGCCGCGTGGCGGTTGATTTGACGTGGGCGTCTTCGCTTCCCCACGGTGCCTCGGCAACCGCATGATTTGACAAGTCCCTGCATGCAAAAATGGGTCATGACTACCTACGATCGTGGGGGCGGGCGGTTGGCCTCCTCCGGCTATATGTACGGAACGGCGTGCGCCCCTTCAGTCCATTCCTTCCCGCTACTCCTTTCTCTCCATCCTGGCTACTCACCATCCTCATGGCTCCGCCGAAGAGGTTCTCGACCGTGGAGAAGGGAAAGGCTCGCCAGGAAGGGCCTGACTCTCCTCCGACCAAGCGCGGCCGGGGCCGCCCTCGCAAGCATCCTGCGGCCCCCGCAGTGGCTTCCCGTGGTCGTGGAGGCGGTCCTCTGCGCAGCGATGAGCGCCCAGCTGCCGATGGGAGGTACGCCGTGGCTGCGCGACCTCCTAGGCCACGCTTCCGCTCAGCGGAGGTGCTGCCGGAGTTCGTCGTGTGGTCGGCGGACCCGTCTAGCACCTGGCTCCAGCTTCCCTGCTTCTTTGTAGGTGAACTTCCGGCCGGCGCTCCGGGAGGCCTCTGGCTTCAGGCGGACGGTTGCTGCAGCACGGCTTCTTGGGCCTCGCTGGAGGTCTCCGTCACTGGGGAGGCGGCCCTGACCCGCGGCTGGCAAACATTTGCCCGCGTGCGCGGCCTGAGCCGGCGGTGCACCCTGCACTTCAAGTTTGACGGCGATGCCACTCTCTACGTGAGGGTGTTCGGGGAAGACGGCCGCCGCGCCGGGTGCTGCCCTGAAGACGATGACTGCGGCCGTGAGACCAGCCCCGACGTTGATCAGGATGAAGGCGGCGACAGGCGCATGGGCAGCGGCGCCCAGGGCTCGCCAAGCTTCGGTGACTCTCCTTCAGACAGCAGCTCCTCCAGTGGTGGCCACGACCAGCCCCCGCGCCATCGCGCCCGCCTGGGGGAAGGTAGCGGGTCGGTCCGCCGCCGCGCCCCGGTGAAGCGGGAGACGGGATCCGACTGAGCTCCGGAGGCAGTGCGAGCCCTTGCCGCGAGTTGGCGCCGAGCAAGTCGTGCTTATTTTGCTTTTCTTCCTTCCCTGTGCAAAAAAGAAGGTAGTCTGGGGCCCTGCGGGGGCGTGTTGAACAGTTGCTGTTAATTATCGCGTTGTTTCTGTTATTTCTGTGCTATGTTTTCGTGCCGCATGCCCGTGTGCGGGAATTACTTAGCTTGAGGAGGCTGGTCGTGGTCTTCGCCTCCCGAGGCCGGGGCCTCGCCGTGCGCTTCATGTCCTACAAGGATTGGTCAGGAGGGGTAGTTTCCATTCTCGGTAGCAGGGCGACCAACCCAGGTCCTGTGCTCGCGTTGTGATGCCCTTGGGGCATGGACCGGGAGGAGTGCTCCCGCAGCGGACTCGGATAGGAAAGCTTCGAACGACCGGGGCAGAAAAACACTCGCGAGGGTGCTCGCATACCTCCCTCGCGAGGCTTGTGCGAGAGAAAACGAGGCAAATGAGCGAAAAAGGAAGAGTCGCAAGCTAGAGACGGCAATAGCTCCAATAAAACTTCAAATAGGAACGAACAAGCCAACTGCAGAAAGCAAATGAAAAATCCGCGTCCGGCACCTAGTCTAGTCTTCAACGTCTTCTCACAAGCGCGGAGCGAAGTGCTGCCACTGGGCGTGGGAGGGAGCCCCCGAGGCCCGAGGGCGGCACTCCGGAGACTCCGGGGCATGTACAGCCCCACTCATTATTACGTGAGAGTGTCACGGGCGGCGAGCTTCACATGCATTGGCCTTCTTCACAGGCACCGGGCCTTTTCCAAAATGCGGCAGCTTCACAGGCATTGGCCTTCTTCACAGGCACCGGGCCTTTTCCAAAATGCGACAGCTTCACAGGCATTGGCCTTCTTCACAGGCACCGGGCCTTTTCCAAAATGCGGCAGCTTCACAGGCATTGGCCTTCTTCACAGGCACCGGGCCTTTTCCAAAATGCGGCAGCTTCACAGGCATTGGCCTTCTTCACATGCACCGGGCCTTTTCCAAAATGCGGCAACTTCACAGGCATTGGCCTTCTTCACAGGCACCGGGCCTTTTCCAAAATGCGGAAGCTGAGGTGTTGCTGGGACAGATCCTCACGAGCTTCTTCCCTCTCCCCCGCACTTTCCTTCAGGCTCTACGTCCTCAGGTCCCGGCTCTCGAGCGAGCTCAGCCGCCGCTGGTATGACAGGTCGCGATGCCGTGGGTCAAGGCCAGGGGGTGAGAGCTGGAGAGCCAGTAAGAGCCCGTGAGTCGCGATGCTCAGGTACCCCCCTTTTAACGTGCAAGCGGATCGTGCCGGAGAGAAGGAGAGGAGGATCACGTCGTGCCAGCATTACTCCTGGAGCGGGTCCTGCGTATCAATCACGAAAGAAAGCAAGGCCTGTTGTTGCGGTTTCCAGCCAACCATTGGTCGCTCCGAGGGAGTGATTGGGGCACTGGGGGGCCGGTGAGGTGGCGCCTTGCGGGGCTGCCGCGGCCAGAGCTCGACCACTCAGATTTATCAGCATTGCAGGGACGGACCCGTGCGCAAGCACCGTGCCAGGGCGAGCGGCTCAAGAGGTAGGTGTCAATCGAGCAGGCGATTAGGTCGAGTATGTTAAGCAGAAAGGAGCAAATCCATTTAGATAGATACAGAAAAAGGCGAATGCCGCCGGGTCAGGCCCGAGTGCTTGGGGATAATGCAGCCCGAGGGGCGCCCCCAACAAAGTAACTTAAAGGCATGAACAAAAGAGATACATGCTGCAGGGACGGACCCATGCGGCCTGGGAATGATGCAGCCCTGGGGGCGCTCCCAGCTAAAAATGAAACTCGAAGGATGTCACCTGATGATGTTGGAGACGAAGGAATGCTGAAGTAGCAGACGACGTGCGCTGCGGAAACCGACCCTTACGAGCCCCTAGGCCCAGGAGCCTCGGGAGGCTCCGGGGGCGCAGGCGGCTCTTCATGGGCCATCTCCATCTCTATCTGGACTGTGGAATGCCTGACCTCCTGAGCCTCCAGAATGCTCCTCAACAGGCGCTGGTGAGCGGCAACTGCGTTCGGCATGCCAAAAGGCATGCGAATGTAGCTGTGAGATGGTCCCTCACAACGCCCCACGCGCGAAGGCCAGAGGCACTCTTGAGATGCGGCTCGGTTGAGCCCGGGTACGTCGATGCAGACGCGCAGCCCACCATCCTCGCCTGGATGGGGAGCTACGGCAGGTAAGCGGCGGCTGCCACTCATGACTCTTGACTCCTGCAGCTCCTGAATGCTTCTCGCGATGAATTCCCGAGGGCTTGGCCCTCCTTGCCTTGTTCCTTCCTGAGGGAAACGTGCTTTGAAGCACGCCTCCAGGTGGTGCCCGAACGCCTCCCTCATGACCTTGGCAAAGTCAGTGGCCCTCGAGGAGAGAGCCCCCAAGCCTTGCCCGAGGAGGGCGCCGGGCACGCCTTCCTATGTGACAGAAGGAGGCGCCCCTTGAACGGGCACAGATCCTGATACAAGGCCACCGGAAGGGCCTGCCTCCCGAGGGTTCGGACCGGGTGATGCCTTCTTCTTCTTAGGGACTGCCTCGGGAAGTCTTCCGCTCCTGTGATCTGGGTCTTCGATTGCTGCGGCTTGAAAAGCACGCTCAAGAGAACACACCACATCCCTCTCCTCACAAGGCACCGTGATGACTCCGCCACTTCCTGGCATCTTGAGGACATTGTAGCCGTGATGAGTCACTGCCATGAACTTGGCCAGAGCTGGGTACCCGAGGATGGCATTGTATGACAGGCGAATGTGGGCGACACCGAAGTCAATGAGCTCGGTGCGGTAGTTGTTACGCTGCCCAAAGGTGACAGGAAGGCGAACTTGCCCTATTGGAACGATGGAACCATCAGTAACTCCTGAGAAAGGCTTGGTTGGCTGAAGCGGATCGTATGGCACTTGGAGATTTTGAATGTCTCGACGGACAGGACGTGGAGCCCCGCTCCGCCATCGATGAGGGTCCTGGAGACCTGCACATTGCTGATGACTGGGGAGCAAAGCATCGGGAGGACTCCGGCCGTGGCTGTGCACTTTAGCTGATCCGCTGAGCTAAACGTGATAGTGCACGCTGACCACCTGAGAGGGCGTGTAGCTTCAAGTTTGGGGAGGACTGCATTCACCTTGCGAGCAAACTGTTTGAAGATACATTGAGAGGCTGGGGCCTGAGCGCCACCCAGGATGCAAGCGATTGCGCGCGGCTCTTGGAAGCCCCCAACCCCTTCGTCCTAATGATGGTCTTCATTCCTCCTCGGTGGTGGTGGCAGAGGAGGGAGGCCTGCGTTGCCTTGAGGGCGATCCTCACGAGGCTGATCCCTCCAGCCTCCCTGGCGAGGCTGGTCCTGCCAGCCGTCCTCGCGAGGTCGGTCACGCCACCCTTGGCGAGGGCCACAGTCTTCCCATCGTCCTCCACCTCATCCTCCTCCTCGGCCATAGCCCCGGTCGTTGCGCTCGGGGCGTCAGCCGATACGCCCATCTCGCACGGCCCTGAGCTCTTGGCATTCATTGGTGTTGTGGGTGTGGAGGTCATGGTACACGCATTATTGGCTGCCCTTGGATGACTCGGGCTGATCCCTGCCTTGCTTGGTGTCTGGCTCTGTTGCAAGCACAGCAGCCCCCTTGCGCTTCACGTCCTTGACCTTGGGCTTCTTCTCTTCTGGATCGGCAGCTGGAAGCTCGAGGAGGGAGAGGCGCCCTTCCTCAGCTCTGGCGCACTTGGTCGCCAAGTTGAACAGCTCCAGGGATGTGCACAGGTCTTCATGGATTGCTAGCTCCTCCTTCATCTTGATGTCACGCACGCCGTCAGAGAAGGCTGAGATGATGGCTTCCTCAGTCACCCTGGGGATCTTGAGGCGAGCGTTGTTGAAACGCTGGATGTACTTCTGTAGGGTCTCTCCTGGCTGTTGCTTGATGCGGCGAAGGTCGCTCATGGCCGGGGGCCGGTCGCGAGTGCCTTGGAAGTTGGCGATGAAGCGGGTGCGCATCTCGTCCCAAGAGGAAATCGTGCCAGGAGCCAGGTTCAGGAGCCAGGTGCGGGCACCGTCCTTGAGCGCCATGGGAAACCAGTTCGTCATGACCTTCTCATCCCCGTTGACGGCTTCGATACCCAGCTCGTAGAGCTGGAGGAACTCCGCAGGGTCAGCCGTGTCGTCGTAGCATGGAGGCAGGTCGGGCTTGAACTTGCCCGACCAAGCTATGCTGGACAGCTCGGCGGTGAAGGCACGACAGCCGGCAGTGGCCACAGGAGGCCTTTGGTGACGAAGGGCTTAATCTTGGAGGTCTCCGCGCCGCCAGGAGCAGCGCGGGGTCTTGGCGCGCTGGAGCAGGAGCGCGGTCATGACGTGCCGGTGCAGGGAGCACGCGGGCAACTTCTTGGGGACGAGGGATCTCTTGGCAGCTCCTTTCTTGTCGCGCGGGCACCGAACGCGGTGGGTCTCGTCCCGGAGCCGCGCGCCGTGGAGCTAGGGCGCCTTCTTGGGGAGGAGGTGGCGGAGGCGCCTCCTGATCCACGCCTCCTGCGCAGGATGGAGGGCGAGGCTGCGAGAGAGAGGGCATAGGAGAGCCCCCTGCAGCGTTGACGAGCTTGGTGATGCGGGCGAGCCGGTCTTTGTAGAGGTCATCGACGGGACGATAGTGCAGGAGCTCTCGCGCCAGGAGCAGCGCGGCGCGCGCGTCCGCGGTGGCGCAGCGGGCGTGGGACGACGAAATGGTTAGAGTCAGCGACGGGGTGGCGGTGCGGCCCTCTCGCCGCACCGAAGGATGCAGGGATGAGGCCTGCTGCTCGTTCCCCACCGGGCCGGTGGCGGCGTTGGCGGCACGCGACGGGGAACGACGGGGGCGTCCGCCGACGGGCGCCGTCTGGGCAACGCGGGTGGCGAGGGAAGCCCGGCGCTCGGCGCGGGCTCGACGAGCGTCAGATATGGATGCGACGGACGGCGAAACGCAAGATGGCGGAAGCCGTGATTCCGGCACACCCCTACCTGGCGCGCCAACTGTCGGATTTCGGGTTCCGGCACACCCCTACCTGGCGTGCCAAGTGTCGGATTTCGGGTTCTGGTAGACCCTTGAGGTTCGAACTCTGGGGTGCGTGCGGAGATCACCCCCCCTACCGGCTCCTGTCTTGTTGCCTCGCAAGAGATCTAGACTACCCGAAGAACAACACAAGGGACACGAGGTTTATACTAGTTCGGGCCACCATTGTGGTGTAATACCCTACTCTAGTTTGTGGTGTGGTGGATTGCCTCAGGGGTTGATGATGAACAGTACTGTAACACCCCAAAATTTTGACCTTGTTTTGTTAGTTAAAATTTTGCCAGGAAACTTAAACTTTTATTTTTTGGATTTCCTTTTGATTTCAGAACCTTTCTTTTCTTTATTATTATGGAGTTTTTACCCCTAGTGAAAACTTCTCGGTCATTATGGGACTTATTTCCCCTCTCAAATAAAACAATTCTTGTATCAGTGGGATTATCTATATAATTATTTTCCCCTGAGCTTTATTTCTTTAAATTGGTTTTTCATAAGTTTTAGGGTTCCATTTGCACTGCAACCCTTTGATAAATTTATTTAAAAATCCCACCAAAATTTGGAGATGTCATGTGATGCTTCTCAATCACTTTTATGCAAAAATATATTTCATTCATTGGATATTTTGAGTTCTACACCAAGTTTTCCAATCTGGTCCAGTGGGCAATTTTACACTACAACCTATTTAAATATTTCCTTAAAACTTCTACCAAAATTAGGGGAGGTCAGTAGGAGCATATTATTCCACTTTGTGCAAAAACCCATTTATGTCCTTTGAAAAATTTGAGTGAATCATCCTCTTTTTCATTCTGGTCCAACTTGATGATTTGTACTGCAGCCATCTTCTAACTTGCTCCTTCACCCATGATCTTTCTGCGACTTGTAGTAAACCATACCAAACCCTTAAGTCCAGGAGGTTGGACTCAATGGAGCACTTTTGGTTCATGAAATCATGCCCTTTTCCAGAACTGAAGTTTTGCAAAACTTGCACTAGCAAGTTTGTGCTTTTGACAAACTAACCTCACCACCCTTTTAGTCATCCAAAGAGACCCTGATCTGGAGATTTTGGACCCTCCAAGAGTGGCCTAAGTGCCCTTAGCATTTTGACAAACACCTTCTGTGCATGGCCAGTTTGGGCATGGTTTTAGTTTGCACTCTGGACTTGCATGCTTCGCCAAATCAGCTTGTCTCACGGATTTGCCCTAGCCTATAACCCCACCCTGCTAACCCTCATGTGGATTAGAGCCCCCTAGCATGCCTTAGCATATTGCCGAGCACGTTGCGTGCATGCTCTGGGCGCGTTTTGCACGTGCGTGCACTTGAGTAGCCGCGTCGCGCCCCGGCCCTTACTCGCCTGCAGGGCCGCCCCCGACCTCATCCACTCACCACAACACGCAAGCCCGCCCCTGGCGCCCTACAGCGCCGCCGCCAGGGCCCTCTTGGCAGCACGTTGACGGCCACAGTGCGCCCTGCCATGGACGGCACCGCCCAAACCACAACGTCTCGCCACCTGCCCTCGTGAGCAGGCCGTCCCTATCCCCAAGCTGGTCGCAAGCGCCCATCGCCGCCACGTCCCCCGGATGCTACAGAAAGACGGTCGCCGACGAGCTTATCCACGGCCGCTGCGAACCGACTTGGATGTGCTATAAAAGGAGGCCCCCGAGCTCCTCCGAGCACTCAGGCAGCCTCACATCATCCTTCTCATGCCCCCCTTAGTCGTCAATCGAAGAGAGGAGGCCGTCTCCGCCCTCTCCGGTCAGCTCGGCCGCCGCCCCGTCCCGGCCCATTCTGATGCAACCAAAGCTTCCCCCTGACCCCCAACACCACCGTTCGACCCCCCTTCAACCCACGGAGCTGCCTAGCCTCCCAGACACGGCTAGGAACCACCATGGCCAGAACCCTCAAATCCACCGAAGCCTCCCCTCCGCCGTAGAGCTCGCCGCCGGCGATTCTCTCCATCCCCGGCGACCCTACAACCACTGGGAGGACCGCCTAGGAGTGGCGGATCCATCCCTGCACTCGGATGCCCTCGAGGAACCACCGTTCGCCGGCGAGGATCGCCGGAGCTCCGCCTCCGTTCGGCCAAAGGAGAGGAAAGGCGGGGGACGACTAGTCAAACCTGACTAGTGGCCCCCCTGGACCCACCGTCAGTGACCCAGCCCCGCCACCACGTGGTTTAAGTGAAGACGTAAAACCACAAAGTACGTTTCCTCCGCTCCGAAAACGTATTCCTGTCTGAAACGTTTTCTTTTCTATTTTTATTTAAAAAACAGATTTTGACCAGATCTTTGACTGGCTATAACTTTTTAAATATAACTCCAAATGAATTGATTCTTTTTTCTACCTCTCCCAAATTCTGTCTAGTTTATTTTCAGATTTATTTGAAAAAATTTCAAACAACGTTTTTGTGCTCTTTTGAAAATGTGTGTTAATTCCAATTTACTTAAAATAGGATTTTCGAGAGAGAGAAGAAAACTTTCAAAAGTTTTGGAGTGCACCTCACCCCTCCACAACTTGAAGGCAAGCATTCTGAACCCTGGCATGATATTGTAGTCTGTTGTTTGATACGGTTACAACACCTCTCATCTCGGAGTTTTTCGTTATTTTTCTGTGATAATAAGTGCAAACTCATGAGTGCATATTGATGATTCATGCTGTTGGAGTTTGATATCACATACCTCCCGTGCATACCGGAAGGAACCCGGGAAAGCTTCTGTCTTGGGTAGACACGAGCTTGTTTCCGGTCGTTGAGACGAATGTGTCCGGTACGGCATTGTGAGACATGATGAGCGGTGGTTATGTCTGTTGGTTGAAGACATATTTGTTATGCTAAACATGCAGGGAATTTATAATCCTCCCGAGTCGACCGTAGATCGAGTCTTGTTCCAGTAACCCCCATACTTGTTTTGTACTACCACTTGTCCTGCCGCGGGTAGGGTGCGGTTTAGTAAGTTGTCAACCACTTTCTTGGCACACACCGTACTGAGAGGCCATGGTGGAAGATACCGGTTGTAGCCGGTAGGCAGGCCACCTGGTCCGGGGGCATGGGTGTTTCCGGTTGGGACCGAGAGGGGAGGCCACCCCTTAGAGCGCGCGATATAAATTTGATCCCATGCTACGCGAGGTTGTAGCCTCCCCACTTAGAGTTTTACTTGACTGGTGTCGTGGGTGATTCCAGACATCGGTAAGTTAAGCTGGTGTGTGCAAGTCAGGTGTGTTTTCAATTAAGAGACCATAGGCGGAATTAGTCCCGATGGACTAAAGGAATCCGTTACTCGTGGGCAAAGAGTACACCCTCTGCAGAGATAATATCTATTCGAATAGCCGTGTCCATGGTTAAGGACTACAGTCTGGGTCGGGTCAAGTGTCGGTCTTAGTGTCGGTCTTCGGAGGAGAACCACTAAACCAGAGCTTGGAATCATGATGTGTGACATATGATGATTATGATTATTATTATGGACTAACCCCTTTATATTTTTGAAAGAATTGAGTATCCCTGGGACGGTTCTACCTCCTAGATATTCACTATGATTATTTTCCTTATAAGCCCTTTATGTGGTGTCGCTTAGACGCCCGACTGTGGCATGCTTGTTATTCATTTACTTTATAAGCCTTTTATATGGTGTCGCTTAGACGCCCGACTATGGCATGCTTGTTATTTATTTACTTTATGAGCCTTTTATGTGGTGTCGCTTAAACGCCCGACTGTGGCATGCTTGTTGTTTATTTACTTTATAAGCCCTTTATGTGGTGTCGCACAGACGCCCGACTGTGGCATGCTTGATATTTCCTTTACAAGCCCTCTATGAGGTGTCACTCAGACGCCCGACAGAGGCATGCTTCATATCATAATCCTTTCGAGGTGTCGCTCCAGACACCCGGTCGGTGCATGATATTTCTATTCCATTATTGCATATTCATGTTGCATATAAATAACCTGCTTGCATGCATAAAAGATTTTCATTTATGATTGACGATGTGATCATAGAATATTTCAGTGCATGATTATTGTTTATATCATCTCAGTGTTCATAATGTTTGCGAGTATATTCAAAGTACTCACTGGCTTGTCCCTGGCTATTGTCTTGGCCAGATTTCTTGCTTGGAGAGGAGTGTTGCGACGACAGCCCCGGAAACTAAGCAACGGTGATAGCAGCCTCGCAAAGATAGGAGTTAACCTGGTCAGCTGTTCCTGTGGGAAATGGAGTCCCATAGACGCTGATGACCCACAAACCGCTTCCGCCATCAACCACTAGAAACCATTTGCTGTACTCACAGGCCAGAATGGTCTTGTACTACATATTTTGTACTTTGCTTGGAATTTCTGTATCAAGTTGGTGCCTCATCAGCTAATAGTTATCCTGGGGCTGGTGAGCATAATGGCCATTTTCTGGGAAATCAATTACTCGGAAAACCGGTCGTGACAAGTACAAAGGGGAACAACCTCGCGAGGAGCTGTTCTTGAGCTGGTGCGATGAACTGCTTGGGTGAGTTCAGTCGCCTCTCTCTCCGTGGATCTTCGTGTTGGTCTCTCTACTCTGTGGTGGCTAGCCTTATTTATAGAGGAAGGCCCTGGGCCTCTTCCCAAATATTGAGCGGGAAGGGCGCCAACAATTGGCCATTTTGAAGGGGAACATCTAGTACACTTATCCTGACTAAAGTTGGTTCTCGCCTGCCAAAGGCTCTAACGATGACGCCTTCCTGGGCTCCACGATGACCTCCATCCCGCCGTTCTGCTGGTCTTGATCTCGTTGCACCGAAACGGTAACCTTTGCCTGATGCCTTGGCCTGTGTTTGCCCCCTTTGCACCAAGGGGAAACAAGGACACTGCGCATGCTGGCGCCCGCCTGGCTTCGGTCGTCATGGCTTGCGTCACGGGCATCTCGTGAGGTACCCCGCCTTGATCTCTCCGCCTCCTCGCGAGCCAGCCTGACGAGGCTGCGCCTGAGGAAGCTTCCTGTCGTCCGCCCCGCGAGGCTTGGCCCCTCGCGAGGGTCTTGAGCTTGTGTTGACGAAGATGTGTCGTACTGGGCCACTCCTTGAGCCACGCTGCAGGTCGCAGGCAGGCAAGTCTGGGTACCCCGTTCCCAGAACGCCGACAGCTGCCTAATTTTTTACCTTTTTTTGTAATTTTGTATGATAGGGCAACGGAAAGGACTGTTCTTATTCTTTTTGCCTCAAGTGCCCTAAAAAGGCCTCATTTTTTTTGAGAAGTAAAAAGGGCCTAGTTTTTTTTGAGACAAGTAAAACGCGTACTGCTCCAGCCCGTTTAACTCGGTCTAGAAAGACCCAATTAAAGCCCAACAAGGGCGTGCCGGCCTAATCGCCCACCCACCTAACAAATTGGGCTTCCCGATCGGGTCCCTCCCTTCCTCTCCTCCGCTCCCCTCAATCCGAATCCACCAACGCAGAGGAGTGAAGAGAGAAACTCCGGAGAAGAAGCAGGAGCGGGCGAGGCGGCGAGGTCGATGTCGACGACGGCGGGGTACCTGGCGCGGCGCGCGGGCCAGAAGGAGCGGGTGCGGCTGCTCTACCGCCGCGCGCTCAAGGACACCCTCAACTGGGCCGTCCACCGCCACCTCTTCTACCAGGACGTGAGCGCCCCTCTCCCCCACCCTCCCCCGATCTCCCCGCCCCCTCGCGGATCTGACCCCGTGTTCTTCTCCCGTGCAGGCGTCCGAGCTCAGGGACAAGTTCGAGGCCAACAGAAATGTGGTAAGACTGAAGATTCGCGTCTCCCCCCTTCGTCTATTTGTTGACGATTCGCATCTGACGCCGATCCCCGTGGTGTTCTGATCGATTTCCTGTGTGTGTGTGTGTCGCAGGAGAACCTGGACGTGATCGATAGGCTCATCGAGGACGCGGAGGCGCAGCAGAGGAACTTCCAGCACCCGGATCCTTACATTGGTAAGCCATGAAATGGTTGCGCCCTTCGTTCCCGCCGTTGGTGCCTCTGTTTGTGGATGCGATACTGCGCGGTAAATCATGTAGCGTGATACTTGCAGTTGTTTCGTTACGCTGTTGAACATTGAGTCACTGATCATTCAGTTGGGAATGTTTTTGATCACTCAGGCCCGATGAATTTGTATGTTTTACTGAAGCTGTGAGCTCAAGCCTGCATTTTTTAATGATTGATTGTGTATAGTTAGAGGCGTGGAGCTACTTGGAGTCTTGGAGACATGTCTTGTCATCACTTAATTCATCACATTATCTTGTTATTTCATTTTGCTGGTTTGTAGAACTACTTATTAGCTTTCAGTAATAGAGGAGTATCCTCCTCTCTAAGAAATAATTCAGATTATCTTAGGATACCAATATTTGCTTGAGGCGTGAGCTGTGTTGTTTAGTCTCAACTAACTGCTGTAGTGAGTAGTGACATGATCTTCATGTTGTATTCAATGCTAACCTTCACTGCAAACGTAACATTCTCAGGCCAGAAATGTACAGACTTGTTACATATTCATTTCAGTGTCACGCTATTCTTATTCAGGCGAAACTTTATTTACGATCAGTTTATCCTTGAGAATAGAGGCTGCTTCAGCTTTATGATACACATTCTGTTGTGCAAAATAGCCTTTTTTTTAGAAATAAAATAAAAATTGTTGCGCATACTTTTATTTCATAATCGAAGATAATGTACTTAGGCTTTAGATTAAAGTGAAGAAATGACACATTTTCAGATAGGTTATTTTCGGTACTATAGCATCTTAAGATCATACTACCTGTAACAAACTGCTCATGTGCGCTTTCCTTTGATGCAATTGCTTTCTTACCCTATGTTACCTGTTTAACAAATGTGATTTTGGGGTTTTGGTATGCTGTGATTCTTCTGATCGATGAGGTTATGCAATGTATCTACTCTGCAGTTCCATGGGCTCCTGGTGGCACTAAATTCACAAGGAACCCTCCTCCACCTGAAGGGGTAAGAACATATATGAAATTTATTTAACATATCTGAGTTGTTAAGGTACTTCTGTTTATAGTGCTGTGTTTGGAGCTTCTAATGTGAGATATCTTACAAAAATTCTTATGCAGATCTCAGTTCAAATTAGTTGACCAGTTGATTAATTAAAGCAGTTTTCTTTGTGCAGCGTTTGTCTGTCAAAATGCACGATGACTACTTTTTGACTAAACCTTTTGTTTGTTGCCAGAATGTGTTATAAGCTTAGCTCCTCATTTTTTTTTTTGCTGAAGCGTTTAAAGTACTTTGGACCATTTTCTTGGTTAACCAGTCATCTCGTGCATGCTGCTGCCGAAGAGGCAAATTTCATGATATTTATTGTTTGATGTAGTTCGCCTTGACCATGCAATGCCTATGAAACTGTTACACTACTGTTTAAATGGTATATTGTCTTTGCAGATTGAGATTATCTACAACTATGGCAAAGAAGACCAATGAACAAGAATCATGCATTTGTGAGCAGAGCCTGGCACCTGCGGAGTGCGAAGGACTTACTTTCACTTTTCCAGATGATAGCATGCAACTGAGCTGCTGTATGATTGTTAAGAACAAAATAAAATTACTAGCCTCCTTCCATGTGTTTCTTTTATCATGGATCTTGTATGGCAACTATTTTGTGCTCATCAGCTAGTTCATCGTTTACATTTACTAAGCTTTCTTTGTCAAGTAAGTTATGCATGACTAAAATGTTTGAACGCACAGGCATCGATATGCTGCTATTTGTTTGGTGGCCTTGCTGGTAGTCCCCAAATGAGGGTGGGGTTAAGAGCATCTCCAACAGGTGATGTATAATAGGCACTCAAAAGCAGTTTTAGGGGACCAAAAGGCTAGGCATTACAAATTGTTCTCCCCCAACATATGATAAAATAGGGCACCGCAATTACGTACATGTTGAAACAAACAATATCAAATTTATCTCAAATGAATCCCAAACAAATAAAACACAAATAGTACAAACATAACATCAAACTCGTCAATCCACAACATCAAATTATTACATAGATCATCAATGCATAACATCATAATCAACACAAATTTGTCATCACACATGACAACAAAGTTTATCACACGTGACATGGAACACACAGATAAAGCTAGTGCTCTTGTTGCCCATGCCATATCCACCAGCCCTCAACGAGATCTTTTTAAAGATCGTTGTGCTTACAGGAATCTCGAATGTCATGGTACACCTCAGAAAGCGTCGGATTCGGTCTTCCGTTCTACATGACCGCACCGGTTGTCACATGAGTTCATAGAAGGTGTAATCCATATCTTTTCAACACTCATTCTCAATGATCATGCACATGTTGTGCATGGTCATGTAAGTTGTGATGATGTACCAACCAAGGATCTCCTGGTCCCAAAACCTAGTCGGTCCTCGCATAATAGCAAATCGGGCTTGCAAAATCTCAAAAGTCGTTTTCAAATCTTTCCTGGTAGTGGCTTAAGTATTATGGAAGTAGAGTTCTTTTAACATGTGGGGGGGGGGGGTTTAAAATTGGCTTCACAAAAGTAGCCCACTTTGGTTATATCCAATCCGCAAGGTAGTGGCCCATGTTGTACGTACGGCCGTTTGCTTGTAAATCCATCGATGGCGATTCCCCATTGGCTAACTTTGAAAAGAGAGGTGACCGTTGGAGCACACTGATGTCATTGTAAGATCCAGACATCCCAAAATGTGCATGCCAAATCCACGTCTCCAGAGCGGCCATGCCATGCTGCATGGCAGTTCTACCACTTCGAGTGCATGCAATCAATTGAGCCAAACATACCTGGAAACACGCATGCTTTGTTCATCTCCAAAAGTCCTATCGTGTCTTGAGTATTGCATGCTCTCAAATACTATGGCCCAAACACTTCAACTGCTTCCGTCGCTTCATTGCAGATATGGAGCCCCCGCGACGTTTGGCTTCATGGTCGCCGCTACACGTGGTCTCATGAGCAAGACCACCCTACTCTTGTGCGGAACAATATGGTGTTGTGCACACCTAGCTGGGATTTGATGCAACCGTAGTGCTTACTTCGCTGCCTATCTTCTGCGGCCTCGAACCATTGTCCTCTCTTCATTGAATGCATCGCCGCCAAGCGCTTCCACTTTGAGCGGTTCTGCCCTAAATTAGGTGTCTATCTCAACGTGGTTTCGGAGGAGTGGAACTCCGTCCACCTGGACCCTGAACCTTTCTGACGCAACTTTGCATGTCTCAAGGAGACTGCTTGATAGCTTCGTAGTTGAACTAAAACAGAGGGAAACATCTCTCTACAGTTGCTTCTTGTGCACGAGCTTATCGTGCGTCTAGATGAGGCTCAAGCTAGCCGACCGCTTTCTGCCTTCGTGTCTTGGCTTCACCGCAGGCTGAAGTGCACCTACCTTGGTTTGCCCTCTCTTGAAAGATCTATCATGCGACAGTGTGCTCATTTTTCCTGGTTGCGCAGCGGCGAGACCAACTCGTCCTTCCTTCGCATTCACGCCTCACGACGCCAACAGGAGGGCAGAATCTTTATCCTCTAGATGGGTGACGAGCTGATCTCAGATGAGGTTACGATGGATGAGGCGGCCTTCACCCACTTCTACCGGATTATTGGCTCCCCGGACGACCGTGAATTCACCCTTGATCTTGAGGCGATCAACCCACATTCTTTTGATCTCTCGAGCCTCGAGCAACCCTTTACCGAGGAGGAAATTTGGAATGCTATCAATCAACTCCCAATTGGCAAAGCGCCTGGGCCCAATGGATTCACGACAAAATTTATGAGCTCTTCTTGGGAGGTGATCAAGGGAGATACTGTGAGGCTTTCGATAAGATTTGTACGCTCAATGGTCGTGGGTTTATCAAACTGAATGATCCCCTCCTCACCCTCTTGCCAAAGAAACCTGATGCCTCCTCTCCCTTCTGTTGGCAAAGCTTTTTGCCAAGGTTCTCTCTCTCTCTATCTCTCTCTCTCTCTCTCTCTCTCTCTCTCTCTGTATTACTCTGTGTCTAGATGAGCTTGTGTCTGCTAACCCAAGCGTGTTTATCTCGGGGCACTGCATCCATGAATTTTTTTTCTCCTGGTTCAGCAGTCTGCCCGCCACCTGCACAATCGAAAGCTTCCGAGGGTTCTTCTCAAGTTGGACATTGCTCGTGCATTCGACTCTGTCTCCTAGCCATTTCTCCTTTAGACTTTGCGCCACCTGGGTTTTGGCCCACACCGGAGAGTGTGGATCTCTATCCTTCTATCAACATCTACTCGCATCCTCATCAATGGATCTCTAGACCTTCCCGTCAGGAACTTTAAGGGAATGCGCCAGGGCGTCCTTCTGTCCCTGATGCTAGTCACTATTGTGATCGATGTGCTCAATTCCCTCATCTAGTGGGCGATTCAGGCTGGAATCCTTAAGCAGCTAACTTCTCACCATATGACCTCTAGTGTCCCGTTGTACACCTATGACGTCCTCGTATCTTGCCACCTCGACCCAAGAGACCTTATGCTATGCGCAACCTGATTCACGTCTTTGGAGGTGCGTTAGGGCTACACACCAATTTCACGAAGTGCTCTACGAACCCCATCCAGTGCGTGCCTATGGATGATGTGGTCATTGCGAACGAGCTGGCATGCTTGGTTCAGGCATTCCCAATAACTTACCTTGGGTTGCTGCTATAAGTGAGAAGAATCCACTCTTTCCAACCATACTGCTATAGTTGACCGCATGCGCAAGAATCTGTCTACCTAGAGAGCATCCCCAATTGCCCGAGGGGAAGGACTTAACCTCTTGCAGCATTTTCTCTATGCTAGTCTTGGACACTTGCTTGTGGCCATCGTCCTCAATGATGCCATCCTCAAGAAAGTTAGCGGGCAATTCACAACTTTGTGTGGCATGGGCGAAAGGATGCGGTCGCTGGCCACTGCACTGCCAATTGGCGGCTGGTTTTTATGCCACTGTTGTTGGGCGGCCTTGGCGTCCAAGACCCGCATCGCACCGGAATCTCTCTCCGCACGCACCGGATTTGGCTGCAGGATGTAGATCACGACCATCCTTGGAGCCATTTATCCCTTCCCTATGACCCTGAGGTCCATGCCATCTTCCGCACCTCCACAGATTGGGAACTTTGGGATGGTTGCTCCTTACAAATTATGGACAGATCAGTGGATTCAAGGCTAATCCGTTGCGGAATTCGTGCCAGTTGTGTTTGTGAGGATTTCATGGCGGCGGCGCTGTCTGCGTTCGGTTGTTGATGGGATGCATGGTCGTGCCTGGGCCCAATACATCACCGACGCCCTCAGTGCTCTTTCCATAGTCCAGTACATTGATTTGTGGTGGCGTGTCCATCATACCCCTCTTACTAATGCCCCGGACAAGATTCGATGGCGTTGTACACAAGACGACCGCTACTCGGCGCGCTCCTGCTACACCACTTTGTTCCACGGCCCCACCACCTCGCCACATTCCATGCTTACATGGCAGACTTGGGTGCCGCTTAGTATCAAGTTTTTCTTGTGGCTCGCGCACCAAGACCGATGCTAGACTAACACACATCTCGCTCGGATTGGCCTCCCCCACAATTCTGCTAACGCATTCTGTGACCAGGCTATCAAAACTACGGATCACCTCCTGATCACCTAGCCCTTCTCTTGGATCGTATGGCATGGTGTCTACTCAGCTCTAAGGCTCATCGTCAATTTGCCACGAGGCATTGACTGCTTCTTTCGACTGTTGCAATCTTCTATATTGACCTCTCTAGCTTCGCTTCGTAATACGGTCGCCTGGGATCATCGTCGTTTGGTCTCTCTGGAAGCACTAGAATGCTTATGTTGGGGAACGTAGTAATTCAAGAAAATCCCTACAATCACGCAAGATCTATCTAGGAGATGCATAGCAATGAGATGGGAGAGTGTGTCCACGTACCCTCGTAGACCAAAAGCGGAAGCGTTTAGTAACGCGGTTGATGTAGTCGAACGTCTTCATGATCCAACCGATCCAAGTATCGAACGTACGGCACCTCCGTGTTCAGCACACGTTCAACATGATGACGTCCCTCGTGCTCTTGATCCAGTTGAGGACGAGGGAGAGTTCCGTCAGCATGACGGCGTGGCGAGGGTCATGATGAAGTTACCGGCGCAGGGCTTCACCTAAGCACTACGACGATATGACCGAGGTGTTAAACTGTGGAGGGGGGCACCGCACACGGCTAAGAAATTCTTTGTTGTGTTTTAGGGTGCCCCTGCCCCCGTATATAAAGAAGGAGAGGGGAAGGCCGGCCGTCCCTGTAGGGAGCGCCAAGAGGGAGGAGTCCTACTAGGACTCCAAGTCCTAGTAGGATTCCCCTTGGTGGAAGGGGGGAAGAAGGAAGGGAGAGGAAGAGGGAGAGGGAAGTCCTATTCGGACTCCCCATGGGGGGGGGGGGGGAACCCCTTGCGGGCTATCGTCTCTCTCCCCTATGGCCCATGTTAGGCCATTGCTTCCTCGGGGGGTTCCGGTAACCCCTCCGGCACTCCGTCTTTACCCGGTACCTCTCGAAACTCTTCCGGTGGCCGAATAACATCGTACAATATATCAATCTTTATGTCTCGACCATTTTGAGACTCCTCGTCATGTCCGTGATCTCATCCGGGACTCCAAACAAACTTCGGTCATCAAATCACATAACTCATAATACAAATCGTCATCAAACGTTAAGCGTGCGGACCCTACGGGTTTGAGAACTATGTAGACATGATCGAGACACATCTACGATCAATAACCAATAGTGGAACCTGGGTGCTCATATTGGTTCCTACATATTCTACGAAGATCTTTATCAGTCAAACCGCACAACAACATACGTTGTTCCCTTTGTCATCGGTATGTTACTTGCCCGAGATTCGGTCATCGGCATCATCATACCTAGTTCAATCTCGTTACCGGCAAGTCTCTTTACTCGTTTCGTAATGCTCCATCCCGCAACTAACTCATTAGTCACATTGCTTGCAAGGCTTATAGTGATGAGCATTACCGAGAGGGCCCAGAGACACCTCTCCGATACATGGAGTGACAAATTCTATTCTTGATTTATGCCAACCCAACAAACACCTTCGGAGACACCTATAGAGCATCTTTATAATCACGCAGTTACATTGTGACGTTTGATAGCACACAAGATGTTCCTCCAGTATTTGGGAATTGCATAATCTCATAGTCAGAGGAACATGTATAAGTCATGAAGAAACTAGTAGCAATAAACTGTAACGATCATAATGCTAAGCTAATGGATGGGTCTTGTCCATCACATCATTCTCTAATGATGTGATATCATTCATCAAATGACAACACATGTCTATGGTTAGGAAACATAAGCATGTTTGATTAACACGCTAGTCAAGTAGAGGCATGCTAGGGACACTGTGTATTGTCTATGTATTCACACATGTACTAAGTTTCCGGTTAATACAGTTCTAGCATGAATAATAAACATTTATCATGATATAAGTAAATATAAATAACAACTTTATTATTGCCTCTAGGGCATATTTCCTTCAGTCTCCCACTTGCACTAGAGTCAATAATCTAGATTACAAAGTAATGATTCTAACACCCATGGTGTCTTGGTGCTGATCATGTTTTTCTCGTGGAAGAGGCTTAGTCAACGAGTCTGCAATATTCAAATTCGTATGTATCTTGCAAATCTCTATGCCTCCCTCCGCGACTTGATGACGGATGGAATTGAAGCGTCTCTTGATGTATTTGGTTCTCTTGCGAATCTGGATTCCTTTGCCAAGGCAATTGCACCAGTATTGTCACAAAAGATTTTCATTGGACCCAATGCACTAGGTATAACACCTAGATCGGATATGAACTCCTTCATCCAGACTCCTTCATTTGCTGTTTCCGAAGCAGCTATGTACTCCGCTTCACACGTAGATTCCGCCATGATGATCTTCTTGGAACTGCACCAACTAACAACTCCACCATTCAATATAAATACGTATTCGGCTTGCGACTTAGAGTCATCTGGATCAGTGTCAAAGCTTGCATCAATGTAACCATCTACGACAAGCTCTTTGTCACCTCCATAAACGACAAACATATCCTTAGTCCTTTTCAGGTATTTCAGGATGTTCTTGACTGATGTCCAGTGCTCCACTCCTGGATTACTTTGGTACCTCCCTGCTATACTTATAGCAAGGCACACATCAGGTCTGGTACACAACATTGCATACATGATAGAACCTATGGCTGAAGCATAGGGAATGACTTTCCTTTTCTCTCTATCTTCTGCAGTGGTCGGGCATTGAGTCTGACTCAACTTCACACCTTGTAACACAGGCAAGAACCCTTTCTTTGACTGATCCATTTTGAACTTCTTCAAAACTTTATCAAGGTATGTGCTTTGTGAAAGTCCAATTAAGCGTCTTGATCTATCTCTATAAATCTTGATGCCCAATATGTAAGCAGCTTCATCGAGGTCTTTCATTGAAAAATTCTTATTCAAGTATCCTTTTATGCTATCCAGAAATTATGTATTATTTCCAATCAACAATATGTCATCCACATATAATATTAGAAATGCTACAGAGCTCCCACTCACTTTCTTGTAAATACAGGCTTCTCCAAAAGTCTGTATAAAACCATATGCTTTGATCACACTATCAAAGCGTATATTCCAACTCCGAGAGGCTTGCACCAGTCCATAAATGGATCGCTGGAGCTTGCACACTTTGTTAGCACCTTTTGGATCGACAAACCCTTCTGGTTGCATCATATACAACTCTTCTTTAAGAAATCCATTAAGGAATGCAATTTTCACATCCATTTGCCAAATTTCATAATCATAAAACGCGCCAATTGCTAACATGATTCAGATAGACTTAAGCATCGCTACGGGTGAGAAGGTCTCATCGTAGTCAACTCCTTGAACTTTTCAAAAACCTTTCTCAACAAGTCGAGCTTTGTAGATAGTAACATTACCGTCACCGTCAGTCTTATTTTTGAAGATCCATTTGTTTTCCATGGCTTGCCGATCATTGGGCAAGTCCACCAAACTCCACACTTTATTCTCATACATGGATCCCATCTCATATTTCATGGCCTCAAGCCATTTCGTGGAATCTGGGCTCATCATCGCTTCCTCATAGTTCGTAGGTTCATCATGGTCTAGTAACATGACTTCCAGAACAGGATTACAGTACCACTCTGGTGCGGACCGTACTCTGGATGACCTACGAGGTTCGGTAGTAATTTGATCTGAAGTTTCATGATCATCATCATTAGCTTCTTCACTAATTGGTGTAGGAATCGCTGGAACTGATTTCTGTGATGAACTACTTTCCAATTCGGGAGAAGGTACAATTAACTCATCAAGTTCTACTTTTCTCCCACTCACTTCTTTCGAGAGAAACTCCTTCTCTAGAAAGGATCAATTCTTACCAACGAATATCTTGCCTTTGGATTTGTGATAGAAGGTGTACCCAACAGTTTCCTTTGGGTATCCTATGAAGACACACTTCTCCGATTTGGGTTCGAGCTTATCAGGTTGAAGCTTTTTCACATAAGCATCGCAGCCCCAAACTTTAAGAAACGACAACTTGGGTTTCTTGCCAAACCACAGTTCATATGGTGTCGTCTCAACGGATTTTGATGGTGCCCTATTTAACGTGAATGCAACCGTCTCTAAAGCATAACCCCAAAACGATAGCGGTAAATCAGTAAGATACATCATAGATCGCACCATATCCAATAAAGTACGGTTACGAGGTTTAGACACACCATTACACTGTGGAGTTCCAGGTGGTGACTGATACGTCTCCATCGTATCTACTTTTCCAAACACTTTTGCCCTTGTTTTGGACTTTAACTTGTATGATTTGAATGGAACTAACCCAAACTGACGCTGTTTTCAGCAGAATTGCCATGGTGTTATTTTTGTGCAGAAATAAAAGTTCTCGGAATGACCAGAAACTTCACGGTGAATATTTTGGAATTAATAAAAAATACTGGTGAAAGAATCAAGACCATGGGGCCCACACTCTGTCCACGAGGGTGGGGGGCGCGCCTGCCCCCCCTGGGCGCTCCCCCGTCTCGTGGGCCCCCTGAGGCTCCACCGACCTCAATTCCAACTCCATATATTCACGTTCGAGGAGAAAAATATCAGAGAGAAGGATTCATCACATTTTACGGTACGGAGCCATCGCCAAGCCCTAATCTCTCTCGGGAGGGATGATCTGGAGTCCGTTCGGGGCTCCGGGGAGGGGAATCCGTTGCTGTCGTTATCATCAACCATCCTCCATCACCAATTCCATGATGCTCACCGCCGTGCGTGAGTAATTCCATCGTAGGCTTGCTGGACGGTGATGGGTTGGATGATATTTACCATGTAATCGAGTTAGTTTTGTTAGGGTTTGATCCCTAGTATCCATTATGTTCTAAGATTGATGTTGCTATGACTTTGCTATGCTTAATGCTTGTCACTAGGGCCCGAGTGCCATGATTTCAGATCTGAACCTATTATGTTTTCACGAATATATGTGAGTTGTTGATCCTATTTTGCAAGTCAATAGTCACCTACTATGTGTTATGATCCGGCAACCCCGAAGTGACAATAATCGGGACCACTCCCGGTGATGACCATAGTTTGAGGAGTTCATGTATTCACCAAGTGTTAATGGTTTGATCCGGTACTCTATTAAAAGGAGGCCTTAATATCCCTTAGTTTCCAATAGGACCCCGCTGCCACGGGAGGGTAGGACAAAAGATGTCATGCAAGTTCTTTTCCATAAGCACGTATGACTATATTCGGAATACATGCCTACATTACATTGATGAACTGGAGCTAGTTCTGTGTCACCCTATGTTATAACTGTTGCATGAGGAATCGCATCCGACATAATTATCCATCACTGATCCAATGCCTACGAGCTTTTCACATATTGATCTTTGCTTAGTTACTTTACCATTGCCGCTGTTACAATTACTACAAAACTGCTATTGTTACTTTTGCCACTGTTACTATTACTTCCATATTACTTTGCTACTAAATACTTTGCTGCAGATATTAAGTTTTCCAGGTGTGGTTGAATTGACAGCTCAACTGCTAATACTTGAGAATATTCTTTGGCTCCCCTTGTGTCGAATCAATAAATTTGGGTTGAATACTCTACCCTCGAAAACTGTTGCGATCCCCTATACTTGTGGGTTATCAAGACTATTTTCCGGCACCGTTGCTGGGGAGCATAGCTCTATTCTTTGAGTCACTTGGGATTTATATCTGCTGATCACTATGAGGAACTTGAAAGACGAGAAAACCAAGATTTATCCCTCAACTACGAGGGGAGGTAAGGAACTGCCATCTAGCTCTGCATTTGATTCTCCTTCTGTTTTGAGTAAACTTGCGACACCTAAACCTACTTCTGCCATTAATTCTGATATGTCGCATGTTATTGATGATGCCACTTCTGCTATGCGTGATGCTTATGATGAAACTACTTCTATGCTTGATAATACTGTGCCATTAGGTGAATTTCTTGATGAACAACTTGCTAGGGCTAGAGAGAATGAAATTATTGAAACTGATAATACCGATGAAAGTGATGATGAAGATTCTCCCCTTAGATATGAATTGCCTATTGTGCGTGAGGGTTATGTTATGGATGAAGAAACTGCTAGAGATTTTCTTGCTTGCAATGATAGATCTGATCTTAAGAAATTATTAGCTAAGCTGAAAGAAAAGTCTCTGAATGCTAGAATGAAGTATGACCCTGCTTTTGCTACTTCACCTATCTGTACTACTGATAAGGATTATGATTTCTCTGTCGATCCTGAGATAATTACTTTGGTTGAATCTGATCCTTTTTATGGCTATGAATCTGAAACTGTTGTGGCACATCTTAGTAAATTGAATGATAGAGCCACCCTATTCACTCACGAGGAAAAAATAGTTACTACTATATCCTTAAGTTATTTCCATTCTCGTTAAAGGGTGATGCTAAAATATGGTTGAATTCCCTTGATCCTGGTTGTGTGCGTAGTCCCCAGGATATGATTTATTTACTCTTCTGCTAAATATTTCCCCGCTCATAAGAAACAAGCTGCTTTAAGGGAAATATATAATTTTGTGCAAATTGAAGAAGAGAGTCTCCCACAAGCTTGGGGGAGGCTTCTCCAATTACTTAATGCCTTGCCTCATCATCCTCTCAAGAAAAATGAAATACTTAATATCTTTTATAATGGACTAAGCGATGCTTCCAGAGACCACCTGGATAGTTGCGCTGGTTGTGTTTTCAGGGAAAGAACTGTTGATCAAGCTGAATTGTTATTGAATAATATGTTGACTAATGAAAACAATTGGACAGTTCCTGAACCAACTCCTAAGCCAACTCCGAAGAAAAGGGGTATTCTATTTCTCAGTCCTGAAGATATGCAAGAGGCAAAGAAATCTATGAAAGAAAAGGTTATTAAAGCTGAAGATGTTAAGAATTTACCGCCTACTGAAGAAATACATGGTCTTGATAACCCGACACAGGTAGTAAAGGTAAATTCTCTCTATAGATTTGATGAAGGTGATATTCCTTGTTATAAGTCTGCTAGTCAATGCTTGGATGAGTTTGATAATTTTATTGTTAAACAAGAAAACTTTAATGCTTATGTTGGTAGACAATTGAAACACAATGCTTATATGATTGAACACTTGAGTGATTATATGTCTAGAGTTAAAGGTGAACTTAAACTTATCAGTAAACATGCTTCCATGGTTACCACTCAAGCAGAACAAGTGCTTAAAGCACAAAATGATTTGCTCAATGAATTAAATAATAAGAAAAATGATAATGCTGTTAGAATTGTGACTAGAGGTGGTAGAATGACTCAGGAACCTCTGTATCCTATGGGCCACCCTAAGAGAATCGAGCAAGATTCTCAGAGCAATAATGTTGATGCACCTAGTCCTTCTAAAAAAAAGAAGAAAAAAATGATAGGACTTTGCATGCTTATAGTGAACCTGTTGTTGACACACCTGAGAATCCCAATGATATTTCTATTTCTGATGCTGAAACACAATCTGGTAATGAACATGAACCCAATGATGATGTTCATGTTGATGCTCAACCTAGCAATAATAATGATGTAGAGGTTGAACCTGCTGTTGATCTTGATAACCCACAATCAAAGAATCAATGTTATGATAAGAGAGACTTCGTTGCTAGGAAGCACGGTAAAGAAAGAGAACCATGGGTTCAGAAACCCATGCCTTTTCCTCCTAAACCATATAAGAAAAAGGATGATGAGGATTTTGAGCGCTTTGCTGAAATGATTAGACCTATCTTTTTGCGTATGCGTTTGAGTGATATGCTTAAAATGAATCCTTATGCTAAGTACATGAAAGATATTGTTACAAATAAAAGAAAGATACTGGAAGCTGAAATTTCCACCATGCTTGCTAATTATACTTTTAAGGGCGGAATACCAAAGTAACTAAGAGATCCAGGAGTACCAACTATACCATGCTCCATTAAAAGAAACTATGTTAAAACTGCTTTATGTGATCTTGGAGCCGGTGTTAGTGTTATGCCTCTCTCTTTATATCGTAGACTTGATTTTAATAAGTTGACACCTACTAAAGTATCTTTTGCAAATGGCCGATAGATGAACTGCTATACCTGTCGGTATTTCTGAGGATGTGCCTGCTGTGGTTGCAAATGTTACTATTTTAACGGACTTTGTTATTCTTGATATTCCCGAGGACGATAGTATGTCAATTATCCTTGGTAGACCCTTTTTGAATACTGCAGGGGCTGTTATTGATTGCAACAAAGGCAATGTCACTTTTCATGTTAATGGTAATGAGCATACGACACACTTTCCGAGGAAACAACCTCAAGTCCACAATATCAATTGTATTGGAAAAATTTCAACGATTACTATTGGAGGTTTTGAATTTCCTCTTCCTACTGTCAAGAAGAAATATGATATTCTTATTGTTGGGGACATGCATATCCCCGTTGAGGTAACTTAGTGCTATTCGAAGATTCTCCGGTTTCATGAGATTTGGAATGAGTTTGTTAACAAGACTTGATCAACCTTGTTAGTGGATTCCTTTTGATGAGCATGAGATGGATGAAGTTAGAAAACACAACTCTCTGTACCCTCCTTTTACTTTCTGTTATTTAGATGAAATAAAGAAAAAATAGTATTTTTCTCTCTGTTTTTTGATTTATCATTGCAATAAAAATACCCCGAAAATAAAAGTTCTCCAAATGTCCCAAAAATGAAATATGATTTTTTGTAGAATATTTAAGAATATTTGGCACTCAGAACACATCAGGGGGCCACACCACCTGACCATGAGGGTCCAGGGCGCACTTGCCCCCCTGGGCGCGCCCCTGCCTCGTGGGCCCCACGTGCCCCCCTCCACTTATTCCTGCACCCACACACTTCGTCTTCCTCCAGAAAAAATCACCACACAACTCAAACTCGTGTTCTAACTCGTTTTGCTGTGATTTTTGATCTCCTTGGTCAAAGCTTCATTCACGAAACTGTTTTGGGGGATTGTTCTTTGGTATGTGATTCCTCCAATGGTCCAATTAGTTTTTGTTCTAGTGCTTTATTTATTGCAAATTTCTGCTGCTAAGGTGACCCTATTGTTGAGCTTGCATGTCAAATTTATATGGTCAAAAGTAGTTCTAATGCATGATATAGCCTCTAGGCACTTGTGGGAGTAGCTGCTATCAATTTTGTTGAGTTTGGTTCACTTTTTATTTTGAGTCATTAAATTTTTTTCAGGAATTTTCAGAGAAAGAAAATGATGAAGAGATTGTTGAGGGGCTCTTCGAGCCGAAGCTCGAAGGATAAGGAAAGTGAGGAAAATAAGAAGCCCAAATATAATCTCCCTCACACTGTGGAGGTTCGGCCGTGTGAATGACCTTGTGATGAGTTCTTGAAGGCAGCCGGGATTCATGATGATTTTTATCATTTGGCGGAGTATGCAGGCTTCACCGACTTCCTCCATGACCAACACGAACAGTATCTCCTACTCACTAATATTTTCATGCAAATTTTTTACTTTCATGCTAGGAAATCACCACCTTCAGTGGAGTTTCATTTATATGATGATGTTAAGAAGATGTCATTGTATGATTTTTGTCGGGTCTGCAAGATACCCTTTGAGGGCAACATAGAGGAACCACACCGTAATGATGTGGAGGGGTTTATTGATACGATTGCTGTAGGGGAAACGAGGAAAGTTTCAGGTGCAGGAATTACTAGCATAGATTTTCCTATTCTATGTTACTTTGCAATATTTGCTAGTAGATGTTTAATTGGTCGCGGGAACAGTGGAAATCTTAGTGCACCTGATATTTTTATTTTGCGCCATGCTTTGTTTCGTGATACAACTTTCAGTTTAGGTGTTGTCATTGCTAAGCGATTAAGTCTGAACCGTGCAAAGGGCCCCATCTTCGGTGGCATCTTTGCTTAGCGCCTTGCTGCACACTTTAATATACCTATTAGGCATTATGAGAAACAAGAAAAGTTGTTGTCCTCTGTTTTTCTAGATTATAAGAGTATGGTAGCACATGATTTTATTATTAAAAATAAGAAGAAATTGCTTAAGTATAATTTGATATTTGATAAAAATTATTGTGAGATTATTACCTTGCCTGCACCCTCTTTGTTTAACATATTTTCAGGCAAGTACCTCATTTCGCCGGAGGACATTCATGCATACTTGAGCGCGACACCTACTCCAGAGGATGAGCCGGAGCCACAACTTGACCCTTATTGATAGTCTGTTTATCAGTGGGATCTGGAGGAGATTGCTAACCAGTGGCACCCTGAGGACCCTCCTCAGCACACTGGAGAGGGTCACTTTGATCCGTGGGCATAGACCAACTTAGGCCAAAAGCCTAAGCTTGGGGGAGTACGTATTTCTCACCGACATTACATTCATGTTCACACACTTATTCTAGTTGTCGGTGCTCATAATTTTCATTGTACCATCCATGCTAGTTATTTTCTTTTCTAAGCCTTCTTCTTGTGTGTTTGAAAAACCTTAAGAAAAACAAAAAAAATAGATAGTTTACTTTCCATACCTGTAGTAGTAATTGAAAGAAAACTCAAAAAGATTTCTCATTCTTCTTTTGCTTGTTGGGAGCTTTCCCTTGTAAATAGTTTTATTTCTTTTCTTTTCTTTGGGGGTCGGGAGGAGAAGACCATGATGAAAATGTTGAGTGGCTCTCATATGCATTATTGTTGATTTAACCAAGAGCCCATATTACCTTGTCTTCTCCCTTGAATTGAATGCTTGCAGATTCCAGCTTAGTCCAATGCACATGCACTATTATTATTATCCACACCGTTCGGTCGTGCAAGTGAAAGGCAATAATGACGATATATGATGGACTAATTGAGATAAGAGAAGCTGGTATGAACTCGACCTATCTTGTTTTTGTAAATGTGATTAGCTCATCGTTCCTGATTCAACCTATTATGAATGAAACATGTTTGCAATGACAATTAGAGGTTATAGTTGCTCATGCCATGCTTAATTAGCTAGGAGTTTATAATGGTTTACCTTGCGTGCTAACATGGTATTAAAGTGGTTGTGATGTGGTATGATAGGGTGGTATCCTCCTTTGAACGATTCGAGTGGCTTGACTTGGCACATGTTCACGCATGTAGTTGAAACAAAATCAACATAGCCTCCATGATATTTATGTTCATCGTGATTTATATCCTACTCATGCTTGCACTCAGTGTTGATTAATTTTAATGCATGTTCATGACTATTATCGCTCTCTAGTTGGTCGCTTCCCAGTCTCTTTCTAGCCTTCACTTGTACTAAGCGGGAATACTGCTTATGCATCCACTTCCATAAACCCCAAAGTTATTCCATATGAGTTCACCATACCTTCCTATATGCGGTATTTACCTGCCGTTCCAAGTAAATTAGTATGTGCCAAACTCCAAACCTTCAAATGAAATTCTATTTTGTATGCTCGAACAGCTCATGTATCAACTAGGGCTTTCTATATCTTCCATGCTAGGTGGGTTATTCTCACAAGGAGTGGACTCCGCTCCTCACTCACGAGAAAATGGCCGGTAACCGGGATGCCCAGTCCCATGCTGGAACCAAAATAATTGCAAACAAAACTCCCCCAGGATTGCTGTTAGTTGGAGGCACCCGTTGTTTCGGGCAAGCCATGGATTGATGCTTGTTGGTGGTGGGGGGAGTATAAACTTTACCATTCTGTTTGGAAACCGCCTATAATGTGTGTAGAATGGAAGATATTGAGATCTCTTGGTTGTTATGTTGACAATGAAAGTATACCACACAAAATATTATTTATCTCTATTTCAAAACTCGAGCTCTGGCACCTCTACAAATCCTTGCTTCCCTCTGAAGTGAAGGGCCTATCTATTTACTTTTATGTTGAGTCATCATCCTCTTATTAAAAAGCACCAGTTGGAGAGCACCGCAGTCATTTGCATCCAATACTATTAATTTATATTGAGTATAACTATGACTGGGTCTCTTTTACCATGAATTACAATGTCTAGTTAGTCCTTGATCTTCAGAGGTGCTCTGCATTTATGTTTTGCAGTCTCAGAAAGGGCTAGTGAGATACCATCTTGTTATGTCATATTATGATTGTTTTGAGAAAGTGTTGTCGTCCGAGATTTGTTATTATTGCTTGCTAGTTGATTATGCCATTGATATGAGTAAATATGAGACCTAGATGTTATTGTGAATGTGGTTAGTTCATAATCTTTGCTGAAAACTTGAATGCTGGCTTTACATATTTGCAACAACAAGAGCAAATAGAGTTTGTAAAAGTTTTTCTTTATCACTTTTAGTTTGTCAACTGAATTGCTTGAGGACAAGCAAAGGTTTAAGCTTGGGGGAGTTGAAACGTCTCCATCGTATCTACTTCTCCAAACACTTTTGCCCTTGTTTTGGACTTTAACTTGTATGATTTGAATGGAACTAACCCGGACTGACGCTGTTTTCAACAGAATTGCCATGGTGTTATTTTTGTGCAGAAATAAAAGTTCTCGGAATGACCTGAAACTTCACGGAGAATATTTTTGGAATTAATAAAAAATACTGGCAAAAGAATCAAGACCAGGGGCCCACACCCTGTCCACGAGGGTGGGGGCGCGCCTGCCCCCCTTGGCGCGCCCCCTATCTCGTGGCCCCCTGAGGCTCCACCGACCTCAACTCCAACTCCATATGTTCACGTTCGAGGAGAAAAAAATCAGAGAGAAGGATTCATCATGTTTTACGATGCGCAGCCGCCGCCAAGCCCTCATCTCTCTCGGGAGGGATGATCTGGAGTCCGTTCGAGGCTCCGGAGAGGGGAATCCGTCGCCATCGTCATCACCAACCATCCTCCATCACCAATTTCATGATGCTCACCGCCGTGCGTGAGTAATTCCATCATAGGCTTGCTGGACGGTGATGGGTTGGATGAGATTTACCATGTAATCAAGTTACTTTTGTTAGGGTTTGATCCCTAGTATCCATTATGTTCTAAGATTGATGTTGTTATGACTTTGCTATGCTTAATGCTTGTCACTAGGGCCCGAGTGCCATGATTTCAGATCTAAACCTATTATGTTTTCATGAATATATGTGAGTTCTTGATCCTATCTTGCAAGTTAATATTCACCTACTATGTGTTATGATCCGGCAACCCCGAAGTGACAATAATCGTGACCACTCCCGGTGATGACATTGAAAGAACATGCGGTGCCCCCATGTTTGGTTTTGGTAATTAATGACAATCTCTATGCACTAATAGTTGCCTTGAGTTATATTTGAAGGATTTGTTCATAGACATTTCTTGAAGTCCATGTGTTGGTTTCAAGGAGTTTATGAATTGATCAAGGTGCTATTAAGGAATTATTCTAAGATTGGTCATGTGAGTGTTGAGCTTATTGCAAGCATGTCTTGAAGAAGAAGATTGTGTGATCATTCATGTTTACCTTCAAGACATCATCCAAATGAAGATAGTTGGAAAGATTCAAGATTGATCAAGACTAAGTCAAGAGTGAATCAAGTTGATCAACTCACAAAGCATAGAAGATGTACCGAGAGGGATGAAATGATCCCATGGTATGGTAAGCATTGTCCATTGCGCTTTGTGTACTAACCCATGATCTATGTGAGAGTTATATGTGGGGTTAGGTACGTGTTCATGGGCTTGTGTCAAGAGGAAGATATCACTCAACCCATGGAGAGGATGACATCAAGTGGTGATTGATGTCTACTACACAACCTTCTTCTTGTAGACGTTGTTGGGCCTGCAAGTGCACAGGTTTGTAGGACAGTAGCAAATTTCCCTCAAGTGCATGACCTAAGGTTTATCAATCCGCAGGAGGCGTAGGATGAAGATGGTCTCTCTCAAACAACCCTGCAACCAAATAACAAAAAGTCTCTTGTGTCCCCAACACACCCAATACAATGGTAAATTGTATAGGTGCACTAGTTCGTCAAAGAGATGAAGATACAAGTGCAAAATACATAGTAGATATGGGTTTTTGTAATCTGAAATAATAAAAACAGCAAGGTAACGAGCCATAAAAGTGAGCGTAAACGGTATTGCAATGGTAGGAAACAATGCCTAGGGTTCATACTTTCACTAGTGCAAGTTCTCTCAACAATAATAACATAGATAGAACATATGCCAAGCCCTCAACATGCAACAAATAGTCACTCCAAAGACACTAATAGCGGAGAACAAACGTAGAGATTATAGTCGGGTACGAAACCACCACAAAGCTATTCTTTCAGATCAATCTATAAAAGAGTTCATACTAGAATAACACCTTAAGATACAAATCAACCAAAACCCTAATGTCACCTAGATACTCCATTGTCACCTCAAGTATCCGTGGGCATGATTATACGATATGCATCACACAATCTCAGATTCATCCAACCAACATAAAAGTACTTCAAAGAGTGCCCCAAAGCTACTACCGGAGAGTCAAGAATGTGTGCCAACCCCTATGCATAGGTTCCCAAGTGTCACGAAACCCGCAAGTTGATCACCAAGACATACATCAAGTGTTCTCATAAAAGACTCAATCCGACATGATAACTTCAAAGGGGAAACTCAATTCATCACAAGAGAGTAGAGGGGGAGAAACATCATAAGATCCAACTACAATAGCAAAGCTCGGGATACATCAAGATCGTGCCATAGATGGAACACGAGAGAGAACACGAGAGAGAGAGAGAGATCAAAACACATAGCTACTGGTACATACCCTCAGCCCCAAGGGTGAACTACTCCCTCCTCGTCATGGATAGCGCCGGGATGATGAAGATGGCCTCCGGTGATGGGATCCCCCTCCGGCAGGGTGTCGGAACAGGGTCCCGATTGGTTTTTGGTGGCTACAGAGGCTTGCACCGGCGGAACTCCCGATCTATCTTTTGTTGTGGAAGTTTTAGGGTACATAGGTATATATGGGTGCAGGGAGAACATCGGTGGAGCTACGGGGGCCCCACGAGGCAGGGGGGCGCGCCCAGGGGGGAGGGCGCGCCCCCACCCTCGTGAGCACCTCCCGTATCTTCTGACGTGGGGTCCAAGTCCATCAGGTGGGTTTCCTTCCAAAAATAACTTCTCCAGTTGATTTCGTTCCGTTTTGACTCCGTCTGATATTCCTTTTCCTCGAAGCACTGAAATAGGCATAAAACAGCAAATCTGGGCTGGCCCTCCGGTTAATAGGTTAGTCCCAAAAATAATATAAAAGTGGATAATAAAGCCCAATATTGCCTAAAACAGTAGATAAAGTAGCATGGAGCAATCAAAAATTATAGATACGTTGGAGACGTATCAAGCATCCCCAAGCTTAATTCCTGCTCGTCCTCGAGTAGGTAAATGATAAAAAAGAATTTTTGATGCGGAGTGCTACTTGGCATAATTTCAATGTAATTCTTCTTACTTGTGATATGAATATTCAGATCCAAAAGATTCAAGACAAAAGTTTATATTGACATAAAAGTAATAATACTTCAAGCATACTAATCAAAGCAATCATGTCTTCTCAAAATAGCATGGCTAAAGAAAGTTATCCCTACAAAATCATATAGTCTGGCTGTTGCTCTATCTTCATCACACAAAGTATTTAATCATGCACAACCCCGATGACAAGCCAAGCAATTGTTTCATACTTTAATAATCTCAAACTCTTTCAACTTTCATGCAATACATGAGCATGAGCCATGGACATAGCACTATAGGTGGAATAGAATGGTGGTTGTGGAGAAGACAAAAAGGAGAAGATAGTCTCACATCAACTAGGCGTATCAACGGGCTATGGAGATGCCCATCAATAGATATCAATATGAGTGAGTAGGGATTGCCATGCAACGGATGCACTAGAGCTATGAATGCTCAACAAAAGAAAACTAAGTGGGTGTGCATCCAACTTGCTTGCTCACGAAGACCTAGGGCACTTTGAGGAAGCCCATCATTGGAATATACAAGCCAAGTTCTATAATGAAAAATTCCCCACTAGTATAAACAAGACAATTTATGAGACTCACTATATGAAAAACATGGTGCTACTTTGAAGCACAAATATATGAGACTCACTACATGAAGAACTAGGTGCTACTTTGAAGCACAAGTGTGGTAAAAGGATAGTAACATTGCCCCTTCTCTCTTTTTCTCTCATTTTTTTATTTGGGCCTTTTCTTTTTTTATGGCCTTTTTTTATTTGGGCTTCTTTGGCCTCTTTTATTTATTTCGTCCGGAGTCTCATCCCGACTTATGGGGGAATCATAGTCTCCATCATCCTTTCCTCACTTGGGACAATGCTCTAATAATGATGATCATCACACTTTTATTTTTCTTACAACTCAACAATTACAACTCGATACTTAGAACAAAGTATGACTCTATATGAATGCCTCCGGCGGTGTACCAGGATATGCAATGAAACATGAGTGACATGTATGAAAGAATTATGAAAGGTGGCCTTTGCCACAAATACGATGTCAACTACACGATCATGCTAGCAATATGACAATGATGGAGCGTGTCATAATAAACGGAACAGTGGAAAGTTGCATGGCAATATATCTCGGAATGGCTATGGAAATGCCATGATAGGTAGGTATGGTGGCTGTTTTGAGGAAGGTATATGGTGGGTGTATGATACTGGCGAAAAGTGCGTGGTATTAGAGAGGCTAGCAATGGTGGAAGGATGGGAAAAAGTGCGTATAATCCATGGACTCAACACTAGTCATAAAGAACTCATATACTTATTGCAAAAATCTAGAAGTTATCAAAGCAAAGTATTATGCGCATGCTCCTAGGGGGATAGATTGGTAGGAAAATATCATCGCTCGTCCCCGACCGCCACTCATAAGGAAGACAATCAATAAATAAATCATGCTCCGACTTCATCACATAACGGTTCACCATATGTGCATGCTACGGGAATCACAAACTTCAACACAAGTATTCTTTAAATTCACAACTACTCAACTAGCATGACTCTAATATTACCATCTCCATATCTCAAAACAATTATCAAGCATCAAACTTTTCTTAGTATTCAACACACTCATAAGAAAGTTTCACATATCTTGAACACCAAGTATATTAACATTAAGCAAATTACCATGCTATTAACAACTCTCAAAATAATCTAAGTGAAGCATGAGAGATCAAGTTTCTTTAAAACAAATCCACCTTCGTTCTCTAAAATATCTAAGTGAAGCACTAGAGCAAAAATTATCACGCTCAAAAGATATAAGTGAAGCACTATGAGCAAAACTATCAAGCTCAAAAGATATAAGTGGAGCACATAGAGTATTCTAGCAAATTCCAGTTTGTGTAAGGCTCTCTCTCATTAAAGAATTTTATATCTTGATACTTATTCAAACAGCAAGCAAAGCTAAAGGAAACTACAATGCAAGGATAGCACAACTCATGTGAAGAAGCAAAAACTTAGGCTCAACCGATACTAACCGATAGTTGTTGAAGAAGAAAGGTGGGATGCCTACCGGGGCATCCCCAAGCTTAGATGCTTGAGACTTCTTGAAATATTATCTTGGGGTGCCTTGGGAATCCCCAAGCTTGAACTTTTGTGTCTCCTTAATTCCTCTCATATCATGGTTTCTCTTTTTATCAAAAGCTTCATTCACAACAAACTCAACAAGAACTCGTGAGATAGGTTAGTATAAACCAATGCAAAACCTTATCATTTTCTACTGTAACAAATCACTTAAATTATTACTCCACATTGAATACTAAATGCCTCTGCATATTTAATACTCCTATCATCAAATAGAATCATCAAACAAGCAAACATATGCAAACAATGCAACAATAACAGCAATCTGTCAAAACAGTACAGTCTGTAAAGAATGCAAGAGTATCAATACTTACCCGAGTCCAAAAATTATGAACTAAAATTCCACTGTAATAAATTTATCAGAGCTCAATATTCAAAAATATTCAACATTAGACCATGCTCTGACTTTTCTAGAGAGTTTTTGCAACAACGGTAAACTTTCTGTTTTCAAACAGCAACATGCAAACTAGCAAAATAAGCATGGCAAAGGCTATCCTTGACTTTTTGTTGAAACTAAAGATGCAAAACACTATTCTAACTAAAAGCAAGCAAAAACTAAACAAAAGAAAATGACGCACCAAGAAAAACACATATCATGTGGTGAATAAAAATATAGCTCCAAGTAAAGTTACGGATGAACGAAGACGAAAGAGGGGATGCCTTCCGGGGCATCCCCAAGCTTAGTTGCTTGGTTGTCCTTGAATATTACCTTGGGGTGCCTTGGGCATACCCAAGCTTAGGCTCTTGCCACACCTTATTCCATAGTCCATCGAACCCTTACCCAAAACTTGAAAACTTCAACCACACAAAACTCAAAACAAAACTCGTAAGCTCCGTTAGTATAAGAAAATAAAACCACCACTTAGGTACTGCAATGAACTAATTCTAAATTTATATTGTTGCAATATCTACTGTACTCAAACTTATCTATGGTTCATACCCTCCGATACTACTCATAGATTCATCAAAATAAGCAAACAACACATAGAAAACAGAATCTGTCAAAAACAGAACAGTCTGTAGTAATATGTATAAAAAGTATACTTCTGGAACCCCAAAAATTATGAAATAAATTTCTGGACCTTAGAAATTTGTCTATTAATCATCTGCAAAAAGAATCAACCTAAAATCACTCTCCAGTAAAACATGGCAGCTAATCTCGTGAGCGCTAAAGTTTCTGTTTTTCACAGAAAGATCACATAGACTTCACCCAAGTCTTCCCAAAGGTTCTACTTGGCACTTCATTGAAACAAAAGCTATAAAACATGATTACTACAGTAGCATAATCATGTGTACACACAAAAACAGTAAGGATAAATATTGGGTTGTCTCCCAATAAGCGCTTTTTCTTTAATGCCTTTCTAGCTAGGCATGATGATGACAATGATGCTCACAAAAAAAGATAAGAATTGAAACGTAACGGGAGCATCATGAAGCATATGACTAGCACATTTAAGTCTAACCCACTTCCTATGCATAGGGATTTTGTGAGCAAACAACTTAGGAGAACAATAATCAACTAGCATAGGAAGGTAACACAAGCATAACTTCAAGATTTTAAGCACATAGAGAGGAAACTTGACATTATTGCAACTCCTACAAGCATATGTTCCTCCCTCATAATAATATTCAGTAGCATCATGAATGAGTTCAACAATATAACCAGCACCTAAAGCATTCTTTTCATGATCTACAAGCATAGAAAATTTACTACTCTCCACATAAGCAAACTTCTTCTTTATAGCATAAGTATCATCACAATAATCATCATAGATAGGAGGCATGCTTTCATCATATTAAATTTGCTCATCAAAGCTTGGGGGACAAAATATATCATATTCATCAAACATAGCTTCCCCAAGCTTGTGGCTTTGCATATCATTAGCATCATGGATATTCAAGGAATTCATACTAACAACATTGCAATCATGCTCATCATACAAAGATTTAGTACCAAACATTTTATAGATTTCTTCTTCTAGCACTTGAGCACAATTTTCCTTTCCATCATACTCACGAAAGATATTAAAAAGGTGAAGCGTTTGAGACAAACTCAATTCCATTTTTTTAGTTTTTCTTTTATAAACTAGACTAGTGCTAAAGCAAGAAACAAAAAAATTCGATTGCAAGATCTAAAGATATACCTTCAAGCACTCACCTCCCCGGCAACGGCGCCAGAAAAGAGCTTGATGTCTACTACACAACCTTCTTCTTGTAGACGTTGTTGGGCCTGCAAGTGCACAGGTTTGTAGGACAGTAGAAAATTTCCCTCAAGTGGATGACCTAAGGTTTATCAATCCGTAGGAGGCGTAGGATGAAGATGGTCTCTCTCAAACAACCCTGCAACCAAATAACAAAATGTCTCTTGTGTCCCCAACACACCCAATACAATGGTAAATTGTATAGGTGCACTAGTTCGGCAAAGAGATGAAGATACAAGTGCAAAACACATAGTAGATATGGGTTTTTGTAATCGGAAATAATAAAAACAGCAAGGTAACGAGCGATAAAAGTGAGTGTAAACGGTATTGCAATGGTAGGAAACAAGGCCTAGGGTTCATACTTTCACTAGTGCAAGTTCTCTCAACAATAATAACATAGATAGAACATATGACAAGCCCTCAACATGCAACAAAGAGTCACTCCAAAGACACTAATAGCGGAGAACAAACGTAGAGATTATGGTCGGGTACGAAACCACCACAAAGCTATTCTTTCGGATCGATCTATAAAAGAGTTCGTACTAGAATAACACCTTAAGATACAAATCAACCAAAACCCTAATGTCACCTAGATACTCCATTGTCACCTCAAGTATCCGTGGCATGATTATACGATATGCATCACACAATCTCAGATTCATCCAACCAACATAAAAGTACTTCAAAGAGTGCCCCAAAGCTACTACCGGAGAGTCAAGAATGTGTGCCAACCCCTATGCATAGGTTCCCAAGTGTCACAAAACTCGCAAGTTGATCACCAAGACATACATCAAGTGTTCTCATAAAAGACTCAATCCGATAAGATAACTTCAAAGGGGAAACTCAATTCATCACAAGAGAGTAGAGGGGGAGAAACATCATAAGATCCAACTACAATAGCAAAGCTCGGGATACATCAAGATCGTGCCATAGATGGAACACGAGAGAGAGATCAAAACACATAGCTACTGGTACATACCCTCAGCCCCGAGGGTGAACTACTCCCTCCTCGTCATGGATAGCGTCGGGATGATGAAGATGGCCTCCGGTGATGGGATCCCCCTCCGGCAGGGTGCCAGAACAGGGTCCCGATTGGTTTTTGGTGGCTACAGAGGCTTGCAGCGGCGGAACTCCCAATCTATCTTCTGTTCCGGAAGTTTTAGGGTACGTAGGTATATATGGGTGCAGGGAGAACGTCGGTGGAGCTACGGGGGCCCCACGAGGCAGGGGGGCGCGCCCAGGGGGGAGGGCGCGCCCCCACCCTCGTGAGCACCTCCCATATCTTCTGACGTGGGGTCCAAGTCCATCAGGTGGGTTTCCTTCCAAAAATAACTTCTCCAATTGATTTTGTTCCTTTTTGACTCCGTCTGTATTCCTTTTCCTCGAAACACTGAAATAGGCATAAAAAAACAAATCTGGGCTGGGCCTCCGGTTAACAGGTTAGTCCCAAAAATAATATAAAAGTGGATAATAAAGCCCAATATTGCCTAAAACAGTAGATAAAGTAGCATGGAGCAATAAAAAATTATAGATACGTTGGAGACGTATCAGTGATCGTCATCAAGATTGTCGTGTGCAAGTTCAAGTGGAGCATCATGAAGAGATCAAGTGCTTGAAGCTTGCCATCCATTGTGCTGTCAATGGACTTGTGAATATGTGCCAAAGAGTGGCTCACCCATAGTGGAGTATGGAGGTGCAATCAACTAGTCTTCATCGAGCCAATGCAATCAAGAAAGGTGGTCCAACTTGAGGGAGTCAAGATCGTCATCATCTAGCTCAAGTGGACCATGTTAAAGGCAAAGGTTTTCTATTTTACCGGTCTCATGGTGGTAGTTGGGAGACCGGGTTATAGGATAGATTGTCGTACTATCAAGGGGGGTTCCCGATGAGTAGCTTGATCGTATCATTCGTAGAGAGATCAAACCATTGCATCCTTGCATCATCTTTCTTGGTTCTTGGTTGGTTATATTTGTGAGTATTAGAGCTTATGGTCATCTTGATGACAAGCTCAAGTTCTTCGAAAACTGATTTCTTATGCATCTTCTTTTGTGTTTTTGGTGTTGGAGTTTTTACCGGTCTTAATTGAGAAAGGGTTCTCACCATTTTATTTTGGGTATTTTCTCTATTGCTATTTCTTGATATTTATTTGAATATTGTGTTTGCTCTTGTCTTTAGTTTTCCAACAAACTTGATTTCGTCGAATTCGGAGCTCGTATGCAAAAGTTGTGGCTATTTTGATCTTACCTGTTTTACATAGAGAGGTTGTACCGCCCCTTAGAGCAGTTGTACCGGTTGATGGCAATGTTAGCTCTACAATTTGATTGTCACCTAGAATTTATATTGTAAATTATCTTGTTCCTAGGTGGCATGTTAGCTCTACAAGTTGCAATTTGCTTGTGTTTGGTGTGAAGATGATGTTGGATATCCTTGCTATCTACCACCGGGAATTATTTCCAAATACCTCTTGTCTTGACAATTGGTACTCACTTATGTGTGGTAGAAATTATTGATCATCTTTACATTGGCTTTTGCTTTTATTTTCCCTATCTCTTGCCAAGGATTGGGTCAACTCCCATTGTCTTCCATACCACTTGTGGATCTTGTTAATTTCTTGATCTTGTCTAGTGTTTTCTAGATATAGTGAAAGTGGTGATCCCACCTTGTGAATTTTGTATTCAAATGCAAATTCTCTATAATGCACTAGTCTTGGGGGAGCTATCTTATTTTCTATAAAATACTCATCTTGTGATCTTTATCAAGTGTGTGTTGGTGGAAGGCAAGCCATTTCTTTTTCGTACTTTGTGCCATCATGAAACTTTGTAGAGGGTTTGGTTTGTTTGGAACCATTCTCTCTTTTGGGAGTTTGATACCTTTCTTTTTGTGTGTATCAATGGATATCTCATTCCTTGATGTATCTTTTAATGATATCTTCCAAGTGATGATTTCTCCATTTGGTATCCTATTTTCTCTTGGTATGTCTTTCTCATTTGGTTTTGGTCCTTGAAAGTTTCGAGCATGCATATTTACTTCATGTATTTTATTTGGCATGCTTTCTTTCTTTGACCCAATATATAGGGGAAACTCCACCAAGTCTCAAATTGGATGATATGTGCATGATATTTATGTTCATATCTATGACTCTTTGGTCCCAATGAGTTTGGGTACAATTTGTTTGTGATGTTTTTCTAGGAACAAATGGAGATGCATTGGATGCTCGACTCACTCACAAGGAAGGTGTTGTCACCATGTGCTTATTGGAGTCAAGCTAGGATGTTCAATGAACTACTATCTAATACCTTCAATTGGTATATTCGACATCCTTACAATGCTATCTAGATAACAAGTATCTATTCATGCTTTTCTCTCGTGCATTCAACCTTGTGTAGGTTGCATCTTGGCATGATATTCATTTCATATCTTGTGATACTTGTTTCCTTTCTCAAAGCATTCCAACGATGATCTCTTGTTGCTAGTTGTGATGTCTTTGATGGATGTGTGGTAGGAGTTCATTTATATACAATAAGACCATATCTAGCCATGTGCTATGATTCCAAGCAAATATCTTATTGGTATATTTATGACTTCCTTGTGGATATCTTGTTCTTTCCTTTTTGTAACTATTTCGTGTGTACATCCTTCTTTGTGGATTGATATCATCATGATTTTGATCTACCTAGAATCTTATACACTTTAGTAAAGTTACATCTCTTGTTGATATCCATATTCCTTCACGTCCACCTTTTTCCTTGGTGGTTTTGTGCAAGGATTTGTCTTGAGGGCGGATCTTATATCTTTGCATCTTGTTGCACTCTTTTGTGGTGAAGATTATTTTCCTCTTGCTTGTTATGATGAGGCTTTTGCCAATTTAATTGGTATCCCTCCTCTTAATGGAGCTTCCTTTTATATCTTGACCATGGGTTGTCTCAAACATAGGTTCTCTATATGCTTATTAGTGAGCTTGTGAACCCATTTGCTAGTTGTGTATGGGAATGACATGCCTTGCACCGTGTATCTCATTCATTCAAGACTATATTGATGCTTAATGCTCATCCGTACATTAGTCTTCTCAAGTGCATTGCCTTGACTCACACACATCGGTTTTGGTTGAGCCTATTCTTAAGTTGCCTCTTTATATGTTGCTCAACCATTTGTTTGTTGCAAGTGCTAGGCTTTGTTTCCTATATGATCACTTGCACTTGTTGTAAGTTTCTATTGATTTTGGGGGAGCTATGATTCTATTTTGTGCACTTTGTATCCAAATACAAAAAATCTTATTTGTGCACAAATCATGGGGAGCTTCTCTAGTTTCTTTAGAACACTCCTCTACTCATATCATAATATCCTTTATTCATGTGGCTCGTAGGATCTTTGGTCTAGTTGGTTCAATTGGTATCTTTTGATAGCTTACTTCAATTGGTATCTTTTGATTGCTTATTTCTCTCTTTGTTATGTCTTTGTGGCATATCTTTCTTTTGCAGTCTTTGAGCCTCAATATAGTTTGTCTTCCTCCAAGTATTTACCATTGGATATGTGTATTGCATTCCACTCTCATGTGGAGAAATACACAATTTATGGAGAAACACAATTTATATTGGCCTTATAAGCTTTTCTCCCATTTTGGCAATCAATGCCAATGGGGGAGAAGTTTCAGAGGGTTTTGTGGAGAAGTTTATAGAGTCATCTTTTCTTGCTTTGGTTATGTTCCCAAGCGTTTGCATCTCTTACGCATGCATTATTGGTTGTTGCATTGCATGGTGATGCATAATTCCTCATATAAACTCTCTTGAAAGTGATTGTCATCAATTACCAAAATGGGGGAGATCGAAAGAACATGCGGTGCCCCCATGCTTTTGGTAATTAATGACAATCTCTATGGACTAATGGTTGCCTTGAGTTATATTTGAAGGATTTGCCCATAGGCATTTCTTGAAGTTCATGTGTTGGTTTCAAGGAGTTTATGAGTTGACCAAGGTGCTATTAAGGAATTATTCTAAGATTGGTCATGTGAGTGTTGAGCTTATTGCAAGCATGTCTTGAAGAAGAAGATTGTGTGATCATTCATGTTTACCTTCAAGACATCATCCAAATGAAGATAGTTGGAAAGATTCAAGGTTGATCAAGACTAAGTCAAGAGTGAATCAAGTTGATCAACTCACAAAGTGTAGAAGATGTACCGAGAGGGATCAAGTGATCCCATGGTATGGTAAGCATTGTCCATTGCGCTTTGTGTACTAACCCATGGTCTATGTGAGAGTTATATGTGGGGTTAGGTACGTGTTCATGGGCTTGCGTCAAGAGGAAGATATCACTCAACCTATGGAGAGGATGACATCAAGTGGTGATCGTCATCAAGATTGTCGTGTGCAAGTTGAAGTGGAGCATCACAAAGAGATCAAGTGCTTGAAGCTTGCCATCCATTGTGGTGTCAATGGACTTGTGAAGATGTGCCGAAGAGTGGCTCACCCATAGTGGAGTATGGGGGAGCAATCAACTAGTCTTCATCGAGCCAATGCAATCAAGAAAGGTGGTCCAACTTGAGGCAGTCAAGATCGTCATCATCCAGATCAAGTGGACCATGTGCAAGGCAAAGGTTTGCCCTTGATAGGTTTTCTATTGTACCGGTCTCATGGTGGTAGTTGGGAGACCGGGTTATAGGATCGATTGCCGTACTATCAAGGGGGGCTCCCGATGAGTAGCTTGATCATATCATTCGTAGAGAGTTCAAACCATTGCATCCTTGCATCATCTTTCTTGGTTCTTGGTTGGTTATATTTGTGAGTATTAGAGCTTATGGTCATCTTGATGACAAGCTCGAGTTCTGTCGGGGATATACCCCGCGGTATAAACCGCCGGATGTATGACCCGGCTAGAGTTTGGCGATTCACTGGCGACCCACTTGGACATGGAGGTTTACGGTTCATTGGTGACCCGGCGGACGGGTACGAGGAGCGATAAAACCCGGTGGCCCGTCTGGCGGTTCATGAAGGCCGGTTCATACTATGGTGGGCCGGTTTAAGAGGAAAGGCATAAGGAATATTTGTCTTACAAGGAGTTAAGACCCGGACTTGTATCCGGTTTGTATTAGAGATAGACTAGTCCTAATCCTAATAGGACTCCACATGTAACCCGCCCCTTCAACATATATAAGGAGGGGCAGGGCTCCCCAAAGAGGGACAAGCTACAAGCAAGAAGAAATAATCTTAGGGCTAGACACAAAGAGGAGAGCCGGTTTACGGCGACTCCCTCGTGATTATAATGAGACCTAGCCTCAAACATCATGTAGGGATTTTACCGGATGATGTTTCCCGAGGCCTGAAGCTGTCTAAACCCTTGTCTTGCGTGTTGATCCACCCTGCGTCTCTCGATTCCGCTCAACCCCTATCAAGCTACCACATAGATACGTTGGCCTCGCGACTAAGTCCTGACACTAAGGACATCTGCCGTGACAAATCCACGACAGTTGGCGCCCACCGTGGGGCCTGCGCACGGTGGTGTTTAGTTCTTGAAGGGATCTTTCCCAGGGATCGAGAAGGTTGCGTTTGGTTGGACGAAGATGAGCCGGCTAGGATGACAATTCAGATACTAGTTTCAGCACAAGGCGTCTCGCCTTTGGGAGGTTTCAAAAGCGATATGTTCAACTGAATTTGGGCTACGGCCGATTCAATCGTGTTGAAGATAACAAGGCAAAGCGCCATTACAGGAAGGGACCGGCTCGGCGATTTCTGTTGTTTCATCGTTAAAAAAAAACTCGAAGCCTTGAGCGTGACGTTTCTAAAAGGCAAGTTCATCGATTGATGCACGGTGTACAAAAAGGAAATAGGACTACCCAGGCTGATTGAACCGACGGTGATCACTGCTCCGTAAGGACTACCGACGTGCTCAATATCTGAAGATTAAAAGAAATCAGGGCTGCCTGAGCGCAAGCGCCGATCGGTGGTCGTGTCCGATTGCTACTGTGTACTCAGGCAATGATCCAATCCGCCAGGCTGTTGCTATTCAGAATAGAGAAGTCCCAAGCTACGAGTCCTCAAGGGTTAATGGTTGCTCCTATTACTTTAAGTGTGGAGGCCAAATCAGTCCTAAGATATTCCCAATAGTATGCAATGGAGATTAATACTATTGGACTATTGAATCAGCTTTCCAATTGACTGGTTGGTCAAGCGATTTTGCTCAAAGACTCGGACACGGATAGTCCACAGGCTTGGGCCTGTCTTACGACCGGTCTCGTTGACCCACGGCGCCTCTGCTGTCACGGGATCGCGTTTCGAAACCGCCGGCGCTGCAGCGAGCCGCCGTTCCCACGACCTTGGTTTTGTTGTGTGCCGCCGGCATAACTCCTGCTCATCCGCCCGGCTCACTTGCGCCGCCACCGTCCCTCGAGCTGATGAACGCCTCCTGCTACTCCAGTGTTGCGGCACCGTCCGAGCGCCTCCGCCCTTGTTGCTGCTTTGAGCCACCCTCGGTTGGGTGCCCCTGCAGCCGGACCTCGCCGGGGAGTTTGAGTCGCCGCCCTCGTCTGCCAAAGCTAGCAAGGTCTGCAAAAGTCCTCCGGTCTGCTGCGGCCGCCGGGTCAAACGACCATTTCAGACCGGCCTGACCTCCATACCCCGCCGTGGTTTCTCCTCGCCATTATTGGGTCTCTCCTTGGCCTCAGATCAGTAATGGAGGATTTTGAAGGAATGAAAGAAGAATTGTGTAAGCAGTCCTCCTTAATCAGTGAGGCAGAAATTGAAGTGTCAAGAGGAGATTGTACAGCTTAGTGCCTTGCAAGACAAATCTTGAGTACGTGATGGTTTGTGATCAGCAAAAGATGAGGTTGAAACGCAGAGGATATATCTGCCGACTACAAGAGAGATGCGAGTGCAAGATATGGGTTTGCCAAAGGAGACTCATTCACCTCATGTGAGGATTAAAAGAAAGGAGAAGAGAAGGGTCACCCTGTGTGAAGCATCAGACTATATAATAGCAGTTGATGCGCGCAGACAAACAAGCATGGTGCTGCTCGTCAGTGGCACAACCAATAAAAAACCAGGTGATATCCATCCAATTTTATTAAATATAATTGTTTTTCATCAAAAAACAATTACTCCGGTATGTGGTATTTTTTCGCAGGACAATTATTCATTACAAAGGTGTGGCAAAGGGGCAAGCGCCAGCATTATTTTTTCACTAGCGCTCTTCTATGCCTAAATACTCGACGGGTACATGTCCAAATTGCCGCCCCGCTACCTCAAACATAACGTGGTTGACTCGCCCGTTCGCGCTGGTTTTAAAAACATTGTGGCTGATTCACCCGTCCACGCCGGTTTACAACGCCGCGGCCGTCTACCACGGCTGACCCACTGGTGAGCGATTTCAACTTCACCTAGTGATCATCAGTTTCAAGGCAGATTATTTCCGGCCTGGCGCATCAGGTGATGTCCATCTAGAATATATTTTATTAGTACATATTATTTTTGTCAAAGAGCAGTTTATCTTTGCCTTGGTCTGCAATATTGTTTATGCAGGGCAAATTATTTATGATAAAAAATGATATCATACCACGGAGGTGGAGACACGCCAACATCTTTTGGCTCAGGTGGTCGTCGTTACTCAACGGACTCTTGCACCGGCTTACAACGCCATGGCAGTCTCTCTCGATCGCGCCGGCTTACAGCGCCGTTGCCATCTCTCGCGACCGCGCCGGTTTACAATGCACTGGCCGTCCTTTATGACCACACCGGTTTACAACAAGGAGGACAACTTGCTCGTCCGCACCGGCTTACAACACCGCGGCCGACTCATCTGTCCGCTCCCGTGGCCGACTCACCTGTCATTGAGTTCAACTTTACTGTGGTGATCATCAACTCTGCGACGGATTAATTCTGGCTCAACACATCAGGTGAAATCCATCCAGTATATTTTATATTATATATTTCTTTCTTTAAAAGAGAAATTACTCTGGCTTGCAAGTTCTCCAGTGCAGGACAAGTTATGTCACTGAGATGTTGAATGACTCATACCGGTTTTTATCACGGTCAAGTATGGAGAGTCTCAAGCCAACTCCTCGAGTAGTCTTAAAACTCGGGGGCTACAGTGACAAGACTCGTGAACTCCGGGTCATGGGAGGGGATGATAACCCGGTTCCGGAGGACACTACCATACTGATGAAAATTCCGGTTTAAAATTCGGTTCAAGAGACATCTCTCTCCCGCAAAGCTTTGAAGCTCTCAAAACCGGTTCAACATCCGGATCAAGGTAAATTTGTCCCTTACAAAGCTTTGAGGATCTCAATATCTGGTTTAAGAAATTCCGGTTCAAACATGGGTATACTGCCTTATTTGCCTAACATATTATTGATCACATGGGGGCTTCTGCTTCATAAAGCAGGGTCTCTGTTTCTTTTTTACATCATGCATGGTTACACGGAGGTTCTGTCTTAAAGCGGCCTCCGGTTTACCCCTCGAGTTAGCTTTTCAAAAGCTTTATACCATATCACTTGGGGGCTTGGTCGTGTCCGAACCAATGCAACACCTTTTGATAGGCGAAAGCGACCAGATCATTTGGGGACATGGTCAAGTCTGAACCAGTCACGCCACTTGGTCAGCCTAAGGCCACAGAATCACTTGGGGGCTTTGGTCGAACCCGAACCATCGTCACCCCTCTTGATTGGTGTAATGCCAATGCATCACTTGGGGACTTGTGGTCACGTCTGAACCATAGTCACGCCTCTTGATCGGCCTAAGGCCACAGAGTCACTTGGGGGCTTGGTCAAACCCGAACCATTGCCATGCCACTTGATCGGCATAATGCCACGGTTTCAGTTGGGGACCTGGCTGACTTGAACCATAGCTACACCTTATTGGGAGCTTGGTCGTGTCCGACCATGGTAACACCATATGATCGGCTCAGTAAAGCCTGTTTTTGCAAACGGTTTTATCATTACCTTTGCTTCTATATTTTTTCATAACTGTTATTTGATTTTTGTTGCGTTTTTTAAACCGACAACGTCTTAATCCGGTTCAACTGTCAATTACAAATTGGCGGAACACGGTCAAATCCTAATCCGAAGACTATCTGCCCGGTTTGATTTTATATTACCAGCTTATTATGGAGTAAACCGGCGTTCATTAACCCGGCTTGACTTTCAATTACAAGTTGTCAATACAGGATCAAGTTATAATTCGGAGACTATCAGCCCGGTCTGGTTTGACTACGAGTTGCCAGTATTATATATGGTTAAACCGGTGTTTATCACAACCCGGTACGGTTTATCATCAACCGGCACAGTATGAAAGGAGTTATCATTACTCAAGATTGGGGTTATCACTCTTACCACAAAAAGTTGGTAAAACCAGCAATGTGATTCAATATCACAGAAACAGGTTGAATAAAGCATGATTATAAATCACTGATGTTTATTAAACCGGCCTGGCTTTCGACTATGTGTCGCCAGTATGATGATAAATTATCCGATGTTTGTTAAACCGGCCTGGCTTTAAGACGATAAGTCGCCAGTATATGATGAAAAATTATCCGGTGTTTATTAAACCGGCCTGGCTTTGGACTATAAGTCGCCAGTACATATTTGGATTGCACCATTGGAATCATGCGCTTATAAATCATTGGGTTATATTATTCAAATAGCCAAACTTGGCTGAATTTTCATTATGATATTGAATGAATAAGGTTTTTCATACCAGATTATGTTATCTTTAATAGCCAACACGGCTGGATTTTTATGGTTATCAATAACCAATATGATAATTGAGGTTTTCAAAGTCGCTTTTAGCGCAATGGTTATCATATTATTAATGGATATGATTTATTCTACAATGGAGGGAATAGTCCCGAGTCGCTGCAGGCTTACGACCCGGCACTTGGGGGCTACATTATTTAAGTTGCGATTACATCAAATATGCAAGTCTCATGTCGCTGCAAGCAGGCACCATGACACTTGGGGGCTAATGCAAAGTAATTTTTTGCTCATATTATTGAAGACCCGACTCATCACATTATAATGAGTCGACCCTTGGGGGCTACCAATTGCTCCTGTCAACAATTGAAGGTACAAAGCTTTTTATTCATTATATTGAAGAGTCCACTGCTCAGTTGGTAAAGCACAAGGCTCTTAACCCTGTGGACGTGGATTCAAGTCCCATGATGAGGGTTACATCATATGATGTTATTTTCATTGAAGTATATATTAAGTCCCAGCTCAATATTATCTTACTGAGCCGGCCCTTGGGGGCTACACATCATTGCTCAAATCTACATGGTTATACCTACAAAGTCCCTGCTCATTATTGCATAATGACCCGGCCCCTGGGGGATACATTGGTTGAAGTTTTATGAGTATAAGACAATTACAAGTCCCAGGTTGCTGCAAGCATGACAACCCGGCACTTGGGGGCTACATAATATGGAGTATTCAGTTTTTACTAAGTGACTGGGATGAACAACATGGATTTCTTCTTAAGTGGCAGTATTTATAAGCAAGTCTTAAGCCATCACTTTGTTCTACTCAAGACTTGGGGGCTACAGGTATTATAATATTATCGAAGAAATATTTCTCAGATTCTCTGTTTTGAGCAAACTAGATTGAACCAGTGTCTGCAACAATCATGACCCGGAATTATCAGTTTTTATAACCCGACAATGGTGGTAATCATAAACCGGCAAGTTTTACATCTTCAAGCCGGCTGGATATCAGTTGAATATTTCAGAGACTAATATTTTTGTCAAGTCAGAGCATTGAAGGCCAATTCAAATGGATTCTTTATTTACAATATTTTTTCTGCGAGCAAATTGATTATGAAGCTGGTCTATTGACTTGGATTTTCTAGGAGGAAATGACAAGGATTTAAGGATGATCAGGTGTCGGTCTACAAGAATTCTTAACCCGGAGCACAACCCGCCAAACTTGTTCTTATGTTTATGTTGCAGATCAGTTTAACATGGACAAATCCAAATTAAACTGGGGGCTAATGTCGGGGATATACCCCGCGGTATAAACTGCCGGATGTATGACCCGACTAGAGTTTGGCGATTCACTGGCGACCCACTTGGACATGGCGGTTTACGGTTCATTGGTGACCCGGTGGACGGGTACGAGGAGCGATAAAACCCGGTGGCCCGTCTGGCGGTTCATGATGGCCGGTTCATACTATGGTGGGCCGGTTTAAGAGGAAAGGCATAAGGAATATTTGTCTTACAAGGAGTTAAGACCTGGACTTGTATCCGGTTTGTATTAGAGATAGACTAGTCCTAATCCTAATAGGACTCCACATGTAACCTGCCCCTTCAACATATATAAGGAGGGGCAGGGCTCCCCAAAGAGGGACAAGCTACAAGCAAGAAGAAATAATCTTAGGGCTAGACACAAAGAGGAGAGCCGGTTTACGGCGACTCCCTCGTGATGATAATGAGACCTAGCCTCAAACAGCATGTAGGGTTTTTACCGGATGATGTTTCCCGGGGCCTGAAGCTGTCTAAACCCTTGTCTTGCGTGTTGATCCGCCCTGCGTCTCTCGATTCTGCTCAACCCCTCTCAAGCTACCACATAGATGCGTTGGCCTCGCGACTAAGTCCTGACACTAAGGACATCTGCCGTGACAAATCCATGACAAGTTCTTCAAAAACCGATTTCTTATGCATCTTCTTTTGTGTTTTCAGTGTTGGAGTTTTTACCTGTCTTAATTGAGAAAGGGTTCTCACCATTTTATTTTGGGTATTTTCTCTATTGCTATTTGTTGATATTTATATGAAGATTGTGTTTGCTCTTGTCTTTAATTTTCCAACAAACTTGATTTCGTCGAATTCGGAGCTCGTATGCGAAAGTTGTGGCTGTTTTGATCTTACCTGTTTTACATAGAGAGGTTGTATCGCCCCTTAGAGCTTGACCGGTACAACCGGTGTTTGGAGCGGTTGTACCGCTCCAGAATTGGTCTGAAGGTTTTACCGGCCAGGTACCGCTCTACCACCGGACTAGTTTATGTTTTGGAGCAGTTCTTGGGCGGTTGTTGACCAGTTGTACCGGTTAGTTTAGTTTAACCAGTACTACCGATTCCCCGGGCTGTTGTACCGCTTAGGCCTTTTTCCTACAGGTTGGTTTTTTCCTCTACTTTGACCGGTTGTACCGGTTTGTGCACCGGTTGTACCGGTCTTACAGTTTTCTGCACATAACGGGCAAATTCATGGGGACCTATAAAAGGGGGGGTCTTCTTCCCCATTGAACCTAATCCTTTGAGTTTGTGTTCTTCCCCCATTGTTGACCTTCTTCGAGCTTGCTATCTCTCAATCCCTCCCTAGATTCTTGCTAGTTTTGGGGTGAAAGGAGAGAGGAGATCTAGATCCACATTTCCACCAATCACTTTCTCCTCTATGTGAGGGGAACCCTTTGGATCTAGATCTTGGAGTTCTTGGTGTTCTCCTTCTTGTTGTTCCTCCCATTTTCCTCCCTAGCATTAGTTGCTTTGGTGGGATTTGGGAGAGAAGGACTTGGGCACTCCGTGTGCCCTTGCCATTGCATTTGGTGCATCGATTTGAGTTCTCCATGGTGATACGTGGAAGTTACAAGTTGAGAAGCTTATTACTCTTGGGTGCTTGGTGCCCTTGAGGTTTTTCCTCTTGGGTGCTTTGGGCGCCCTAGACGGTTGGTGGTGTTCGGAGCTCAATCATTGTGGTGTAAAGATCCGGGCAAGCATCGGGGTCTCCAATTAGGTTGTGGAGATTGCCCCGAGCAATTTGACGGGTACCGGTTACCGCCCCCAAGGGTTGCCAAAGTGTACGGGTTTGGTGACCGCCCCCAAGGGTTGCCATTTGTACGGGTTCGGTGACCGCCCTAAAGGGTCCCTTAGTGGAATCACGACATCTTGCATTGTGCGAGGGCGTGAGGAGATTACGGTGGCCCTAGTGGCTTCTTGGGGAGCATTGTGCCTCCATACCGCTCCAAACGGAGATTAGCATCCGCAAGGGTGTGAACTTCGGGATACATTGTCGTCTCCGCGTGCCTCGGTTATCTCTTACCTGAGCCCTTTACTTACGCACTTTACTTTGTGATAGCCATATTGTTCTTTGTCATATATCTTGCTATCACATAGTTGCTTATCTTGCTTAGCATAAGTTGTTGGTGCACATAGGTGAGCCTAGTTGTTGTAGGTTTTGTGCTTGACAAATTAACCGCTAGGTTTATTCCGCATTTGTTCAAGCCTAAACCGTAATTATTTTAAAGCGCCTATTCACCCCCCTCTAGGCGACATCCACGATCTTTCACCGTAGTTTGAGGAGTTCATGTATTCACCAAGTGTTAATGCTTTGGTACGGTGCTCTATTAAAAGGAGGCCTTAATATCCCTTAGTTTCCAATAGGACCCCGCTGCCACGGGAGGGTAGGACAAAAGATGTCATGCAAGTTCTTTTCCATAAGCACGCATGACTATATTCGAAATACATGCCTACATTACATTGATGAACTGGAGCTAGTTCTGTGTCACCCTATGTTATAACTGTTGCATGAGGAATTGAATCCAACATAATTTTCCATCACTGATCCAATGCCTACGAGCTTTTCACATATTGATCTTTGCTTAGTTACTTTACCGTTGCCGCTGTTACAATTACTACAAAACTGCTACTGTTACTTTTGCCACTGTTACCGTTACTTCCATATTACTTTGCTACTAAATACGTTGCTGCAGATATTAAGTTTTCCAGGTGTGGTTGAATTGACAACTCAACTGCTAATACTTGAGAATATTCTTTGGCTCCCCTTGTGTCGAATCAATAAATTTGTGTTGAATACTCTACCCTCGAAAACTGTTGCGATCCCCTATACTTGTGGGTTATCAGTGTGAGTTGTGAAACTATTCCACATTGTTTCAAATGAAGACCAAACTTGTGACTCAAATATTCTCCTCCACGATCAGATCGTAGCAAAACTTTATTTTCTTATTACGATGATTTTCCACTTCACTCTGAAATTCTTTAAACTTTTCAAATGTTTCAGACTTATGTTTCATTAAGTAGATATACCGATATCTGCTCAAATCATTTGTGAAGGTCAGAAAATAACGATACCTGCCACGAGCCTCAACACTCATTGGACTGCATACATCGGTATGTATTATTTCCAATAAGTCAGTAGCTCATTCCATTGTTCTGAAGAACGGAGTTTTAGTCATCTTGCCCATGAGGCATGGTTAGCAAGCACCAAGTGATTCATAATCAAGTGATTCCAAAAGCCCATCAGCATGGAGTTTCTTCATGCACTTTACACCTATATGACCTAAACGGTAGTGCCACAAATAAGTTGCACTATCATTATCAGCTTTGCATCTTTTGGCTTCAATATTATGAATATGTGTATCACCACGATCAAGATTCAACAAAAATAGACCACTCAACAAGGGTGCATGACCATAAAAGATATTACTCATATAAATAGAACAACCATTATTCTCTGATTTAAATGAATAACCATCTCGCATCAAACAAGATCCAGATATAATGTTCATGCTCAATGCTGGCACTAAATAACAATTTTTCAGGTCTAAAACTAATCTCGAAGGTAGATATAGAGGTAGCGGGCCGATGGCGATCACATCGACCTTGGAACCATTTATGACGCACATCGTCACCTCTTCCTTAGCCAATCTTCGTTTAATCTGTAGCCCCTGTTTCGAGTTGCAAATATGAGCAACAGAACCAGTATCAAATACATAGGCACTACTACGAGCATTAGTAAGGTACACATCAATAAGATGTATATTGAATATACCTTTCACTTTGCCATCCTTCTTATCCGCCAAATACTTGGGGCAGTTCTGCTTCAAGTGACCAGTCCCTTTGCAGTAGAAGCACTCAGTTTCAGGCTTAGGTCCAGACTTGGGTTTCTTCCTGGGATTAGCAACTTGCTTGCTATTCTTCTTGAAGTTCCCCTTCTTCCCTTTGCCCTTTTTCTTGAAACTAGTGGTCTTGTTAACCATCAACATTTGATGCCCCTTCCTAATTTCTACCTCCACAGCCTTTAGCGTTGCAAAGAGCTCGGGAATCGTTTTCATCATCCCTTGCATATTATAGTTCATCACGAAGCCTTTATAGCTTGGTGGCAGTGATTGAAGAGCTCTGTCAATGACACTGTCATCAGGAAGATTAACTCCCAGCTAAGTCAAGTGGTTTTGGTACCCAGACATTCTGAGTATGTGTTCACTGACAGAACTATTCTCCTCCATTTTGCAGCTATAGAACTTGTTGGAGACTTCATATCTCTCAACTCGGGCATTTGCTTGAAATATTAACTTCAACTCTTGGAACATCTCATATGCTCCATGACGTTCAAAACGTCTTTGAAGTCCCAATTCTAAGCAGTAAAGCATGGCACACTGAACTATCGAGTAGTCATCAGCTTTGCTTTGCCAGACATTCATAACGTCTACAGTTGCTCCTGCAGCAGGCCTTGCACCTAGCGGTGCTTCCAGGACGTAATTCTTCTGTGCAACAATGAGGATAATCCTCAAGTTACGGACCCAGTCCGTGTAACTGCTACCATCATCTTTCAACTTAGCTTTCTCTAGGAACGCATTAAAATTCAAGGGAATGGTAGCACGGGCCATTGATCTACAACACCATAGACATGCAAAAACTATCAGGACTAAGTTCATGATAAATTAAAGTTCAATTAATCATAATACTTAAGAACTCCCCCTTAGATAGACATCCCTCTAGTCATCTAAATTATCACGTGATCCAAATCAACTAAACCATGTCCGTTCATCACGTGAGATGGAGTAGTTTTCAATGGTGAACATCTCTGTATTGATCATATCTACTATATGATTCACGTTCGACCTTTCAGTCTTAGTGTTCCGAGGCCATATCTGCATATGCTAGGCTCGTCAAGTTTAACCTGAGTATTCTGCACGTGCAAAACTAGCTTGCACCCGTTGTATGTGAACGTAGAGCTTATCACTCCCGATCATCACGTGGTGTCTCGGCACGACGAACTGTAGCAACGGTGCATACTCAAGGAGAACACTTATACCTTGAAATTTAGTGAGGGATCGTCTTATAATGCTACCACCGTACTGATACATCTGCAACGTATCTATAATTTATGAAGCATTCATGCTATTATATTATCTGTTTTAGATGTTTACGAGCTTTATTATACACTTTTATATTATTTTTGGTACTAACCTATTAACAGGAGGCCCAACCCATATTGATGTTTTCTTGCCTATCTCAGTGTTTCGAAGAAAAGGAATATCAAACGGAGTCAAAATGGAATGAAACCTTCGGGAGCGTGTTTTTTCGAACGAACGTGATCCATGAGATGTGGAGCTGAAGTCAGGGAAGCTTCAAGGAGGCCACGAGGCAGGGGGGCACACCCACCTCCCCTGGGTGCGCCCACCACCCTCGTGGCTCCCCTGACCGACTTCTTTCGCCTATATAAGTCCATATACCCTAAAACCTGCGGGGAACACAATAGATCTGGAGTTCCGCCGCCGCAAGCCTCTGTAGCCACCAAAAACCTCCCGGGAGCCCGTTCCGGCACCCTGCCGGAGGGGGAACCCATCACCGGTGGCCATCTTCATCATCCCAGTGCTCTCCATGACGAGCAGGGAGTAGTTCACCCTTGGGGCTGAGGGTATGTACCAGTAGCTATGTGTTTGATCTCTCTCTCTCTCTCTCTTGTGTTCTTGAGGTGATACGATCTTGATGTATCGCGAGCTTTGCTATTATAGTTGGATCTTATGATGTTTCTCCCCCTCTACTCTATTGTAATGGATTGAGTTTTCCCTTTGAAGTTATCTTATCGGATTGAGTCTTTAAGGATTTAAGAACACTTGATGTATGTCTTGCCGTGCTTATCTGTGGTGACAATGGGATATTCACGTGATCTACTTGATGTAAGTTTTGGTGATCAACTTGCGGGTTCCATGAACTTATGCATAGGGGTTAGCACACGTTTTCATCTTGAATCTCCAGTAGAAACTTTGGGGCA